>NC_057800.1:78605813-78611668 GCF_018294505.1 Triticum aestivum
GGGGGGGGGGGCGCCACCTCCCTTGCTCCTTTCACCTCCTTTCCACTAAAGCCCAATAAGGCCCATATACCTCCCGGGGGTTCCGATAACCTCCCGGTGCTCCGGTATATTCCCGATCTCATCCGGAACCATTCCGGTATCCAAATATAGTCGTCCAATATACCGATCTTTATGTCTCGACCATTTCTAGACTCCTCGTCATGTCCGTGATCATATACGGGACTCCAAACTACCTTCGGTACATCAAAAACACAAAAACTCATAATACGATCGTCACCGAACTTTAAGCGTGCGGACCCTACGGGTTCGAGAACTATGTAGACATGACCGAGACACGTCTCTGGTCAATAACCAATAGCGGAACCTGTATGCTCATATTGGCTCCCACATATTCTATGAAGATCTTTATCGGTCAAACCGCATAACAACATACGTTGTTCCCTTTGTCATCCGTATGTTACTTGCCCGAGATTCGATCGTCGGTATCTCAATACCTAGTTCAATCTTGTTACCGGCATGTCTCTTTACTCATTCTGTAATGCATCATCCCGCAACTAACTCATTAGTTACAATGCTTGCAAGGCTTATAGTGATGCGCATTACCGAGAGGGCCCAGAGATACCTCTCCGACAATCGGAGTGACAAATCCTAATCTCGAAATACGCCAACTCAACAAGTACCTTCGGAGACACATGTAGAGCACCTTTATAATCACCCAGTTACGTTGTGACATTTGGTAGCACACAAAGTGTTCCTCCGGTAAACGGGAGTTGCATAATCTCATCGTCATAGGAACATGTATAAGTCATGAAGAAAGCAATAATAACATACTAAAATGATCAAGTGCTAAGCTAACGGAATGGGTCAAGTCAATCACATCATTCTCCTAATGATGTGATCCCGTTAATCAAATGACAACTCATGTCTATGGCTAGGAAACATAACCATCTTTAATCAACGAGCTAGTCAAGTAGAGGCATACTAGTGACACTCTTTTTGTCTATGTATTCACACATGTATTATGTTTCTGGTTAATACAATTCTAGCATGAATAATAAACATTTATCATGATATAAGGAAATAAATAATAACTTTATTATTGCCTCCAGGGCATATTTCCTTCAGTCTCCCACTTGCACTAGAGTCAATAATCTAGATTACACAGTAATGATTCTAACACCCATGGAGCCTTGGTGCTGATCATGTTTTGCTCGTGGAAGAGGCTTAGTCAATGGGTCTGCAACATTCAGATCCGTACGTATCTTGCAAATCTCTATGTCTCCCACCTGGACTTGATCCCGGATGGAGTTGAAGCATCTCTTGATGTGCTTGGTTCTCTTGTGAAATCTGGATTCCTTTGCCAAGGCAACTGTACCAGTATTGTCACAAAAGATTTTCATTGGACCCGATGCACTAGGTATGACACCTAGATCGGATATGAACTCCTTCATCCAGACTCCTTCATTTGCTTCTTCCGAAGCAGCAATGTACTCCGCTTCACATGTAGATCCCTCCACGACGCTCTGTTTAGAACTGCTCCAACTGACAGCTCCACCATTTAATAGAAACATGTATCTGGTTTGCGATTTAGAAACGTCCAAATCAGTGTCAAAGCTTGCATCAACGTAACCATTTATGATGAGCTCTTTGTCACCTCCATAAAAGAGAAACATATCCTTAGTCCTTTTCAGATACTTCAGGATGTTCTTGACCGCTGTCCAGTGATCCACTCTGGATTACTTTGGTACCTCCCTGCTAAACTAATAACAAGACACACATTAGGTCTGGTACACAGCATTGCATACATGATAGAACCTATGGCTGAAGCATAGGGAACATCTTTCATTTTCTCTCTATCTTCTGCAGTGGTCGGGCATTGAGTCTTACTCAACTTCACACCTTGTAATACAGGCAAGAACCCTTTCTTTGCTTGATCCATTTTGAACTTCTTCAAAACTTTTTCAAGGTATGTGCTTTGTGAAAGTCTAATTAAGCGTCTTGACCTATCTCTATAGATCTTGATGCCCAATATGTAAGTAGCTTCACCGAGGTCTTTCAGTGAAAAACTTTTATTCAAGTATCCTTTTATGCTATCCATAAATTCTATATCATTTCCAATCAACAATATGTCATCCACATATAATATTAGAAATGCTACAGAGATCCCACTCACTTTCTTGTAAATATAGGCTTCTCCAAAAGTCTGTATAAAACCATATACTTTGATCACACTATTAAAACGTTTATTCCAACTCTGAGAGGCTTGCACCAGTCCATAAATGGATCGCTGGAGCTTGCACACTTTGTTAGCACCTTTTGGATCGATAAAACCTTCAGGTTGCATCATATACAACTCTTCTTCCAGAAATCCATTCAGGAATGCAGTCTTTACATCCATTTGCCAAATTTCATAATCATAAAATGCGGCAATAGCTAACTTGAATCAGACGGACTTAAGCATCACTACGGGTGAGAAGGTCTCATCATAGTCAACTCCTTGAACTTGTCGAAAACCTTCCGCAACAATTCGATCTTTGTAGACAGTAATATTACCATCAGCGTCTGTCTTCTTCTTAAAGATCCATTTATTCTTGATGGCTTGCCGATCATCGGGCAAGTCAACCAAAGTCCACACTTTGTTCCCATACATGGATCCCATCTCAGATTTCATGGCCTCAAGCCATTTTGTGGATTCTGGGCTCATCATCGCTTCCTCATATTTCGTACGTTCGTCATGCTCTAGCAACTTGACCTCCAAAACAGGATTACCGTACCACTCTGGTGCGGATCTTACTCTAGTTGACCTACGAGGTTCGGTAGTAACTTGATCTGAAGTTTCATGATCATCATCATTAGCTTCCTCACTAATTGGTGTAGGTGTCACAAGAACTGGTTTCTATGATGAACTACTTTCCAATAAGGGAGCAGGTACAATTAACTCATCAAGTTCTACTTCCCTCCCACTCACTTCTTTCGAGAGAAACTCCTTCTCTAGAAAGGATCCATTCTTAGCAAAAAATGTTTTGCCTTCGGATCTGTGATAGAAGGTGTACCCAATAGTTTCCTTTGGGTATCCTATGAAGACACATTTCTCCTATTTGGGTTCGAGCTTATCAGGTTGAAGCTTTTTCACATAAGCATCGCAGCCCCAAACTTTAAGAAACGACAACTTTGGTTTCTTGCCAAACCATACTTCATAAGGCGTCGTCTCAACGGATTTTGATGGTGCCCTATTTAACGTGAATGCAGTCGTCTCTAAACCATAACCCCAAAACGATAGCGGTAAATCAGTAAGAGACATCATAGATCGCACCATATCTAGTAAAGTACGATTACGACGTTCAGACACACCAGTACGCTATGGTGTTCTAGGTGGCGTGAGTTGCGAAACTATTCCGCATTGTTTCAAATATAGACCAAACTCGTAACTCAAATATTCTCCTCCACAATCAGATCATAGAAACTTTATTTTATTGTTACGATGATTTTCCACTTCACTCTGAAATTCTTTGAACTTTTCAAATGTTTCAGACTTATGTTTCATTAAGTAGATATACCCATATCTGCTCAAATCATGTGTGAAGGTGAGAAAATAATGATACCCACCGCGAGCCTCAATATTCATCGGACCACATACATCAGTATGTATGATTTCCAACAATTCTGTTGCTCGCTCCATAGTTCGGGAGAACGGCGGTTTAGTCATCTTGCCCATAAGGCATGGTTTGCAAGTACCAAGTGATTCATAATCAAGTGATTCTAAAAGTCCATCAGTATGGAGTTTCTTCATTCGCTTTATACCAATATGACCCAAACGGCAGTGCCACAAATAAGTTGCACTATAATTATCAAGTCTGCATCTTTTGGTTTAACATTATGAATATGTGTATCACTACTATCGAGATTCAACAAAATTAGACCACTCTTCAAGGGTGCATGACCATAAAAGATATTACTCATATAAATAGAACAACCATTATTCTCAGATTTAAATGAATAACCGTCTTGCATCAAACAAGATCCAGATATAATGTTCATGCTTAACGCTGGCACCAAATAACAATTATTTAGGTCTAAAACTAACCCTGAAGGTAGATGTAGAGGTAGCGTGCCGACGGCGATCACATCGACTTTGTAACCATTTCCCACGCGCATCGTCACCTTGTCCTTGGCCAGTGTTCGCTTAATCCGTAGTCCCTGTTTTGAGTTGCAAATATTAGCAACAGAACCAGTATCAAATACCCAGGTGCTACTGCGAGCTCTGGTAAGCTACACATCAATAACATGTATATCACATATACCTTTGTTCACCTTGCCATCCTTCTTATCCGCCAAATACTTGGGGCAGTTCCGCTTCTAGTGACCAGTCTGCTTGTAGTAGAAGCACTCAGTCTCAAGCTTAGGTCCAGACTTGGGTTTCTTCTCCTGAGCAGCAACTTGTTTGCTGTTCTTCTTGAAGTTCCCCTTCTTCTTCCCTTTGCCCTTTTTCTTGAAACTGGTGGTCTTGTTGACCATCAACACTTGATGCTCCTTCTTGATTTCTACCTCCGCTGCCTTTAGCATTGCGAAGAGCTTGGGAATTGTCTTGTTCATCCCTTGCATATTATAGTTCATCACAAAGCTTTTGTAGCTTGGTGGTTCTACCTCTTGAGCACTGTGTTGGTTTTCCCTTGAAGAGGCAAGGGTGATGCAGCAAAGTAGCGTAAGTATTTCCCTCAGTTTTTGAGAACCAAGGTATCAATCCAGTAGGAGGCCGCGCACGAGTCCCTCGCACCTATACAAATAAATAAGTCCTCGCAACCAACGCGATAAGGGGTTGTCAATCCCTACATGGTCACTTACGAGAGTGAGATCTGATAGATATGATAGGATACTATTTTTGGTATTTTTATGATAAAGAGAAATAAAAGATGCAATGTAAAATAAATGGCAAAGGAAATAACTAAGTATTGGAAGATTAATATAATGGATGATAGAACCGGGGGCCATAGGTTTCACTAGTGGCTTCTCTCAAGAGCATAAGTATTTACGGTGGGTGAACAAATTACTGTTGAGCAATTGACAGAATTGAGCATAGTTATGAGAATATCTAGGTATGATCATGTATATAGGCATCACGTCCGAGACAAGTAGACCGACTCCTGCCTGCATCTACTACTATTACTCCACACATCGACCGCTATCCAGCATGCATCTAGAGTATTAAGTTCAAGAGAACAGAGTAACGCTTTAAGCAAGATGACGTGATGTAGAGGGATAAACTCATGCAATATGATATAAACCCCATCTTGTTATCCTCGATGGCAACAATACAATACGTGCCTTGCTGCCCCTACTGTCACTGGGAAAGGACACCGCAAGATTGAACCCAAAGCTAAGCACTTCTCGCATTGCAAGAAAGATCAATCTAGTAGGCCAAACCAAACTAATAATTCGAAGAGACTTGCAAAGATAACCAATCATACATAAAAGAATTCAGAGAAGATTCAAATATTGTTCATAGATAAACTTGATCATAAACCCACAATTCATCGGTCTCACCAAACACACCGCAAAAGAAGATTACATCGAATAGATCTCCACAAGAGAGGGGGAGAACTTTGTATTGAGATCCAAAGAGAGAGAAGAAGCCATCTAGATAATAACTATGGACCCATAGGTCTGAAGTAAACTACTCACACTTCATCGAAGGGGCTATGGTGTTGATATAGAAGCCCTCCATGATCGATGCCCCCTCCAGCAGAGCTCCGAAAAAGGCCCGAAGATGGGATCTCGTGGATACAGAAAGTTACGGCGGTGGAATTAGGGTTTTGGCTCCGTATCTGGTAGTTTGGGGGTACGTAGGTATATATAGG
>NC_057800.1:78611841-78655577 GCF_018294505.1 Triticum aestivum
AAAGGTTTCATTCCATTTGGACTCCGTTTGATATTATTTTTCTGCGAAACCCTTAAATAGGCAAAAACAAAAATTCTGGGCTAGGCCTTTGGTTAATAGGTTAGTCCAAAAAATAATATAAAAGTGTATAATAAATCCCAATAATATCCAAAACATAATATAATATAGCATGGAACAATCAAAAATTATAGATACGTTGGAGACGTATCAAGCATCACCAAGCTTAATTCCTGCTCGTCCTCGAGTAGGTAAATGATAAAAATAGAATTTTTGATGTGGAATTCTACTTGGCATAATTTCAATGTAATTCTTCTTAATTGTGGTATGAATATTCAGATCCGAAAGATTCAAGACAAAAGTTCAATATTGACATAGAAATAATAATACTTCAAGCATACTTGTAAGTGCATCTAGTGCCACCCGTAGTTGGTTTTGGAGTATTGATGACATACCTGGTTGAGGGACTAATGTGTTTGTGAGAATTGCAGGATAACACAGGTAGAAGTCCCTCATTGATTCGGTTTTCCTACCAGAGATGACCCCTAAAAATGTATGAAGACATTGAAGTCAAAGGTGGTATGTGCAGACAGTCACATTGAAGACTATGACAAGAGAAGACATCGAGTGAAGACTATGGAGCGCGAAGACATAGTTGTTTCGTCGTTCTTTTTCTATTTTGTTGAGTCATAGGAACCACCATACTGTTAAGTGGGGTCCAAGTGAACCGGCCAGAATGACTGAAGTGATGCTTAACCAAAAATCCTATGTCTTCAAGCGAAGACAATGAGAGCAAATCTTATCCAGAGCTGGATAAGTCAGCTTTGCTTGTATCCCAAGTAAAGTTGTCGTGTATGTCTGAAATCTGACCGTTGGAACATGTGTCAGTTCCTTAGTGACCCAGGGTCATTTTCGACAAATCAGGTCGGGTTGCCTAGTGGCTATAAATAGCCCACCCCCTACAACCATAAACGGTTGGCTGCTCAGAGTTAGTGTACGGCTTTTGTCGTTTGAGAGCAACCCACCTCGAAGCCTTTGAGAGAGAATTCCTTGCGAGGATAAAGCCCTAAACACCCAGAGCCAAGAGTGTTAGGCATCACTTAAGTCTTCCTATCTGTGTGATCTGAAGACTTATTACACTTGAGGACTGTGAATCCTCCAGCCAGTTAGGCGTCGCGTTCCGAGCATCCAAGAGTCATTGTGGATCGCCGATGAACGAAGTCTGTGAAGGTTTGGAAGTCTACCTTGAAGACTTACCAGAGTGATTGGGCGAGGGCTGGGTGTCCTTAGCTCAAGGGGAATAAGGTGAAGACATGGTCTTCTGAGTTGAATCTCAGCCTCCCTAACCAGACGTACAGTTGTCACAACAACTGGAACTGGTCCAACAAATCATTGTCTTCAATGAGTCACTAGTTTCATCCTTCCCATTCCTTTACTTACTGTTGGCTCTAGTGAAGTCATTGTATGATTGCATTATCTTTTATCTTCACTGAGTGACCGCTTGTTCTGATTGGCTTCACACTATCTTCCTACCTGATCTATACTGCCTAGCTGCTATTAGTCGTTGTGCTTTCACTTCATTGAATACTTGACTATGGCTTGCTTAGGGTAGTCTACCTTCCACTGCATGATAATAGGTTTATTTCCATCGTTTGTCTTCGAAACTTCCATGTTTTGAAGACTTTCATAAAAATTGCCTATTCACCCCCCTCTAGTCGATCACTAGCACTCTCAATTGGTATCAGAGCAAGGTACTCCCTTATTCTGTGTGATTCGGTTTAACCACCTGGAGTTTTATCTATGTTGACTGCAGGGATAATCAAAGTCTCCGCTGCATGCCCAGTCTTCGATGGAACTGAATATCCCTACTGGAAGAATAAGATGCACATGCATCTTGAAGACATTGATGTCAACCTATGTTATGTCATCAAGAATGGCTTTCCCAAGGCTGGTGAAGGTGTCACCGCTGCTGATGTCAAGAAGTTCATTCAACTGGACTCCACTGCGAAGAACATCATCTGTGGTCATCTGACCAAAGGATAGTATGGCCGTGTGAGTGCTTTGGAAACATCTAAGCTAGTCTGGGACTGGCTCTCCAAGGTCAACGAAGGCGTCTCAACCCAGAGAGATCAGAGAATCAGTGTCCTTCGCAACCTCTTCAACCGCTTCAAGAGAAATGACAATGAGAATGTCCAGCTCACGTTTGATCGACTCACTGACATCACAAATGAGCTTCAAGCCCTCGGCGCTACTGAGATCACCAAGCATGAAGTCGTCAAGACACTCCTGAGATCACTTGACAGCTCGTTTGACACCCTAGCCCTGATGATTCAAGAATGTCCTGACTTCAAGACACTCGATCCGTCTGACATACTTGAGAGGATCAACACACATGAGTTTCAACTTTCTAAGAAAAGAGACATCTACGGTCCCAACTATGGGCGAACTCGTGCCTTGAAGGAAAAAGCTATCTCCTCATCTGAAGAAGAATCTGACAGCAGTTCTGATGATCCTGAAGACATTGGAAAGGATCTTGCTATGCTTGTGAAGAAGTTCCAAAAATTCACCAAGAAGAAAGGCTTCAGAAAGTCTTCACGATCAAGCTCAAATGATGAAGCTTCTGCTCATGACTACAAGAAGAGAACATGCCACAAGTGCAAGAAACCTGGCCACTACATCTCTGAGTGTCCGCAGTGGGATAATGAGAACAAGAAGAAAAAGAAGAGCAAGGAGTATGATTCTGATGACAAGAAGAAGAAGAAATACTCAAAGTCTTCTTCCAAGTCTTCCTCAAAGTCTTAATCACACAAGAAGAGCTCATCTGGCAAGGCTCGTGCGTTTGTTGGCAAGGAAATGGATTCAGAGGAGGAGTCTGCTTCTGAGGAGGTGGAAGTGGAGTCTGAGGAGGAGTCCGATTTTGGCGTTGCGAGTCTGGCTACAACATATGTTGCCAAGTCCATCTTCAACACTAAAGACAATGACTTCATCACCGACACCGATGCAAATGACATGGACTACTCCGCTCCCACCTACTGCTTCATGGCACGCGGTGCCAAGGTAAATGCACGCACTACTCACTATCAAACATCCAGTGAAGATGACTCTGATTGTGGTTCCAAACCCAGCTACAAAACACTTGCTAAAATTGCAACTGAACAACAGAAAGCTATGGAACATATTAAAAAACTATTAGACAAAAGCGATGACCTATTAGATGCTGAAATGACTCGATCTTAGTACTTAATTGAAGACATAAAAAATCTTCATGTTAAGTATGAGGAACTTGAAAGTCGTCATGAATCGCTCTCAACAACTCATGAAAAGCTTTCCTATGATTATCTTCAAAGGAAGCAAGATCTTGAGAAATTGAGAGCGGCTCATGAATATCTTCAAAAGGAAAACGAGTCACTTCGCGCCAAACAGATCAGTCCCGCTCAGGAAGGATTTGAACCACCATGTCTTAAATGCATTGAGTGTGACAACGCTACTTCTGTTCCTGGATGTTCTACTACTGCTACTATTGCAATATCTTCAACTGTTGATGTGGTAACTAACCCCTCTGCTGAGGATACCACTACAATTGCTGATGAAAATGCTAGGTTGAAGACATTGCTTGAAACAGGGATGTAAAAAAGTCTCAAAGGGCATCAGACACTATGTGATGTCCTCAAAAGGCAGATCCTGAACCAAAACCCTAGAAAGGAGGGTCTTGGGTTCGAAAGGAAAATGAATGCTGATGGCTCTTACTGGAAACCTGAGCAGTACCCCAAAACCACATGGGTTGCTGCAAAGGAACCCTCAGTGGATCCATCCACTCTGTCAGGCTTCAATTGTGCTAATCCCATTGTTATTGATGAATCCTTTGATGCAAACTATAAACTGTTTAAGAATTAGAATGGTGAAGTGTTTGCCAGGTATATTGGTACTAACTGCAGGAATGGGCCACCTATGAAGAAAGTCTGGGTGCCGAAAAGGTTGTTGGAGAATCTTCTTGTGAATGTCGTCAGGACACCACAAGTGAAGAAGACAAACCCCAGACCACATGCTTCATATGGTCCAAAGGCTTCATACAGACAAAGGACTCACCTGATTCACACTAATGCAAATGTTTTGCAGGGAAGCCATACTCAGGCCTATGAATATGAGCGTGTTTCATCAAACCGCCATGTTCCTAAGACCAAGAACTACTCTGCTTATTCTTATGAGTACTATTGTCCACCTGCAAGAGTTTTTGCTAGGGCTCCAAAGCCAAAATTCTCAGATGCTGCACTTAGACTCATTGCTTCGAAGCCACCCTTGAAGATGTGGGTGGCTAAGAAAGCTCAACTCTCTTTTGTAGGGAAAGGTCTCCAGCCGACAATCAAATTCGTCTGAAGCTATTTGCTGGGGACCTTAAACATCTTGTAGGGCGCAAGATCAAATGCCCAAATGGTCTTATTATGTATTTTGTTCCTGAGCCGCTTGCTACTTGCCCTATTAGTCCTAACCTCGATCTAAGCTTTCATAATCCACTTGCTCGTCAAATGTTTATGCTTCACAATTCTCTTCGTGAAGCCTATCCCCCTAACTGCACTATAGGGTACGACACCGGCTGCTTCAGAATGGATTATTGATAATGGGTGTACTAATCACATGACTGGCAATCGAAGTCTTCTCATGGACTCTACCTTACGTCCATCTGACAAAAGTCACATCACATTTGCTGACACTGGTAAAAGCTAGGTATTGGGTCTAGGTAGAGTTGCAATCTCAAGGGATCAACACATGGATAAAGTCATGCTTGTTGAATCCCTTGGTTTCAACTTAATGTCTATCTCAATGCTTTGCGATTTGAACATGATTGTGATGTTTGGAAAATATCGTTGCCTTGTTCTAATGGAATCTGACAAGTCTCTAGTCTTTGAAGGGTATCGGAAAGATGATTTGTACGTGGTAGATTTCTCAGCAGGACCACAACTTGCCGTATGTCTTCTAGCAAAAGCTTCTGAATGCTGGCTCTGGCATCGGAGGCTAGGGCATGCTGGCATGAGGAACCTGCACACCCTTGCAAAGAAGAAGCATGTCATAGGCATCGATGGCGTCAAGATCAAGCACATTAGAAGTGACAATGACACTGAATTCAAGAACACTGGCCTAGATACTTATCTTGATACTTTGGGCATCACACATGAATTCTCAGCTCCGTACATGACGCAGCAGAATGGCATCATGGAACGCAAGAACAGAACACTTATTGAGATGGCCCGGACGATGCTTGATGAATACAAGACTCCAAGAAAGTTCTGGCCTGAAGCCATTGATACTGCATGCCATATCATCAACCGTGTTTATCTTCACAAGCTTCTGAACAAGACATCCTATGAGCTCCTTACTGGCAAGAAGCCAAATGTCAGTTACTTCAGAGTATTTGGCGCCAGATGCTGGATCAAGGATCCACATCACACTTCAAAATTTGCACCGAAATCACATGAAGGTTTTATGCTTGGATATGGAAAGGATTCACACTCCTACAGAGTCTTCAACCTCTTTCACTATAAAGTGGTTGAAACTATGGATGTGCGGTTCGATGAGACTAACGGCTCGAAAGAGAGCACCTGCCAAATGTGCTAGATGAAGTTCCATCCAGTGAATCAATCAAACTTATGGGAACTGGAGAAATCATACCATCTGAAGCTTAGTCTGAAGAGGAACTTATCATCTCTGCACCTGATCAACCTGAAGATAATGCTCAGCCTGAAGACAATCCTTCTAACGATGACAATGATCAGCAAGAGCAAAATCTTCGTCCTATCCATCCTCATGTTGCAAATGAAGTACAGATTGAAAGGATAATTGATAGCATCAATGCACCAGGTCCACTCACTCGTTCTAGGGCAACACAGCTAGCAAACTTCTGTGGGCACTTCGCATTCGTCTCAATATCTGAACCCAAGAAAGTTGATGAAGCCTTCATGGAACCTGAATGGGTTCAAGCTATGCAAGAAGAGCTTCAACAGTTTGAGCTGAATAATGTATGGGAACTGGTTAAGCATCCTGATCCTTGTAAGCACAATATAATAGGCACTAAATGGATATATCACAACAAGCAAGATGAGCATGGTCAACTTGTCAGAAACAAAGCTCGTCTCGTTGCTCAAGGATACACTCAAGTTGAAGGGATTGACTTTGATGAAACATTTGCTCTTGTGGCTAGGCTTGAAGCTATACACATACTGCTGGCCTATGCAAACCATCATAACATTCTTCTGTATCAAATGGATGTGAAGTGCGCTTTTCTCAATGGCAAGATTGAAGAAGAAGTGTATGTTGCACAACCGCCTGGCTTTGAAGATCCAAAACATCCTGACATGGTGTAGAAGCTCAACAAGGCACTTTATGGCCTCAAACAAGCCACTCGGGCTTGGTATGACACACTCAAAGACTTCCTGAAGAGCAAATGCTTCAAACCTGGTTCTACCGATCCCACTCTCTTCACGAAGACATATGATGGTGAACTGTTTGTGTGCCAAATATATGTGGGTGACATTATCTTCGGCTGCACTAATCAGAAATATAGTGAAGAGTTTGGATATATGATGCAAGAGCAATATCAGATGTCCATGATGGGTGAGCTGATGTAACATCCCAAATTTTCAATTTGGAATGTTTTACAATTTTTAGCTAAGCATCTATGCATTTTGTTTGAATTGAGTGACATTTGGAAATTTTCAGAGGCTGTTGAGTTTTGGCTGAACTTGGATTCAACTTGGCATTTGAAAATCTACCTCAATATCCCTGAAAAATACTTGAGAAAAAGTATGAGAGGAGCTAACATGACACTCCAAAAATGTCAGAAGAAAATATTGCCAAAAGGTTTGAATTCAAATTTGAACTTTATTTGGAGTTTGCAGAAAATGTTTTTTTAGTTTCTGTTTTGCCTATATAAAAATGTCCACGCTATAGGATTAATTCCCCTGAGAATTTTGATATATATATGTCCTATATAAGAATATTATAGATTTCTCTTATTTTATTTTTCCTCTCTGCCTTAATTCAAAAAAAAAGGAAAAGGCCCAGGCGCGATCCAGGCCAACCGGCCCAGCCGACGCCCAGGCCAACCGGCCCAGCCAGCAAGGCCGCAGCCCAACCAGCGCCAAGGCCGCCAGCCCAGCGCGGCGCACGCCCGAGCCACCTTTGCTTCGGTCGCCCGACCGAACCCACCTCTCCCTCTCTCACCGACACACCGGCCCCACCCCGTCTTCCTCCTCCCACAAGCCACGCGCGCGTATCCCGCACGCGCTCGCGCCGGCCTAGTCTGATCCTTCGCCAAAACCCTAGCCCGACTCGACCTCCTCCCCAAGAAAGAAGCGTTATAAATACCCCTCGGGCTCCTCTGTCGATCCCCTAAAAACCCTACTCCAAAACCCACCACAGCCACCGCCGTCGCCAAATGCATCTCGCCGCCGCCGCCTCGGTTTGCCGCCGCTTCTGCCACCGGTGAGCAAAACCCTACCCTCAAACCTTGTCAGCACCAACTCCTCAACCTCCTACACCTCCCTGACACCCTTTTGACCGCCTTCGACGCCTACAGCGAGCCGCCCAAGCATCTACGCCCGTCGCCGAAGCACGTCGAGCACAGGAGCTTGACGAGCTTGTTCCGCTCGTCACCGCCGTCTTCAACCACCACCGAGGCCGCCCCCGACTTCCCCAAGCTCGTCCGCATCGCCCCGACATAGCCGTCGTCGCCCCGGACCACCAGAGCACCTCCGCCACCAACGCCCGAGCCAACCCCGCCATCGACTGCCGCTGTAAGCCACCGGACTCCCACCACCATTCGATCTGCAATCTACGGCGTAGATTAGAAATAGTGAATGGTTAGCTTTAATTTAAGTAGACCGGTTTTTGTTCGGTTTATTCCCGGTTAGATCAGTTTATTTATTTGCGGTTTAGTTAGACCGGCCGATTGGTTTATTTCTGTTAGCCCGTGGACGTATTGGTGTATGAAGTGCTCATGCGCAGTTTAGTTTTAGAGCGCTCACTGTTCGGCCCGTTAGCGCGTTAGTTTTTGGTTAGTTTTAATTTTTTTTCGTTTCTGTTTTCAACAGAATAGTTCCAGTTTTGTAAAATCTATATCTTTAAGTTATTTAATATTTTTAGTTGATTCTTTTTGCTCTAGTTTGAAAATTTCCTATAGTTGCTGTAGAAATTAGATTTGGCCATGTCTAGGTTTTTAAAAGTTGCTTTATATTAGTTTTAGCCAGATTAGTTTTTCTGCTATAAATTGAGTTAGGATTATTTTATTTTATTGATTCTTTTTGTCACTACTTTGTTTTGACCTTTCCTAGCAGTAGGAATTTATTTGGGCATTTTTAGTCTTTATTAAAAATAGTTTTTATGCGAAAACAAGCTTTTCTAGTTTATTTAGCTTGCTGTTGTTTTCTGCTGTTCTAGTTATTTTTAAATTTTATTTTTCCTATGTTATAGTTTATTTTAGATTAGTTTCTGTAATTACAGAGAGTGAACATTTATTTACAGCAAAATAAAAAGTTTTATTTTATTTTCTTATTAGTTTTGTTTTAGGTATAACAGGAGTTCTATAATAGATATTGGTTCGATTCTTTTTGCACCTAGTTTGTATGCTGTTTTCCTTTATGTTAGTTAGTAAAACCATGGTTTTGATGTGATGGAAACCTTGATTTTGTTTTCCCCGAGTTTTCTTTGATTTTGGTCTGAGTGTTTGTGTGTTTTCCTTCAGTTTGCTGATATGTCATTAGTGAAATACTTATTTGTGCTATTGTTTGACTCGATAGAATTTCCGGAGTGCGAAGCTTGCTATCTCGAGTCACTAGCGTTTGAAGACCGTCGGCCAGGCAAGTCATTTGATCATGTTTTTGCAATACCTATGATTTTGTTGCATTAGAATTGTTCCTCCCCACCATGCATGCAGTAGGAGAATTTTAAGTTATGTTCTTGTGTAGTATCATGAGGTAGGGTGAACCCAATTCCCCTTGTTACCATTGCCCGGGACGATGTAGTTTATTTTGCTATGCTCGTAGACGGGGTTGGTTGAGTGATTCATAAGGGAGATGTGAGAGTCAAGATGATGACAACCCCATGACTTCAAGCTCAAGATGGACTTCAAATTCACTACTGGGTGGAGGACGGTTGACGGGCACCCTAGAGAAACCAGCGGATGGCCGGGATGCATGGAGAAGCGCCATGACATCTTGCGGAAAGCTTCACCCAGCCACGAAGAGACGGATGGATACCCCTTGACCGGAAGCTTCCCTGTGCAGCCACAAGCCATTATGGGCTCTGGCTGGGTTGACCTTAGGCGTGACTCTGGACGGACGGTGCCAGCAGATGTAGAAGAACGGTAGGACATGGATGGGTACCGGCAGTGCCCAGAGAAACTCTACGGAAGACCCTGTTTCGTTCATCCCGTCTTCAAACACCAGGCAGTGCGAGGACATAAAGGAGGGAACGATTCTTGCGGGTAAAGTGCACAAGACTCTGCAGAGTAACAACCTAATCGATTAGCCGTGTCCCCGGTTACGAACAAATGAGCCTCTGGAAATTGGAGTATTTTGGAAATCTCAACACTGAACTTAATAAATTAATTAAGGGGTTATTTAATAATTGGGTATGAGACATTGGTTGGTGGAACCATCTCAATAACAACCAACATTTTGTAGTAATTGCAAACAAGTCCTTTGTTATAGGAAAAAATTGGCTTTTTCGCAAAAACATAAAACTTAGAGCCCCACAGCCAAATTGCATATAGTGTTAGAAATTTTATTGTTGTTCTCTCTTCATGTCTTGCCGGCATATTCAAAATGCTGACCTACACGGCTGCAACGTCTTATGTTGCAGAGGAGTTTTCCGACCAGGAGTGAGGCTACGATCCATGCTTGGCGATTGCCCTATGGAGTCGGATGGACTCGCTATTCGTCTACGCTTCCGCAGCTTATTTAGTTTGTTTCTCATGAGTTGGCCTTCGGCCAAATTTATTATGATGTAATAAAGACTCGATATGAGAATCGTGTAATAAATTCAGGTGTGATTGAACTTTGAATCTTTTCATCAATGTACTGTGTGTGCCAGCATGATCTTGGGATGGTACAGCTACACAGGGACTTGACCGATTTTGGGTCGGGTCGTTACAGAGATGGTATCAGAGCACATGCTGACCGTAGGACGTAACCCCTAGGATCGGAAAGCCATAGGAAGAAACTATTTTATTTTATGTCCTTATCATTCCGTAATACTCCCCTGTTCATTTCTGACTTCTCTCCGATTTCAACATTCTAGATGGCCGTCAAGTTCATCCCAGTTCTGCTCCCGGAGTTTTGCCAGCCAGATGAGACAATGCTTTTCGGCAGGAGGCTGGTCCATATCACCAAGGAATTGAAGATTGCTCTGCCGTCTATCACCGGGACCCCTATCATGGCATTTCCAGACCGTCGTTATAGGATTAAGGTGCACATACCAGGGAGAACTTTCGGAAGCCTCTTAGCGCTCGTTGACTTCAAGTTCACTGCTCCCACTTGGATACTCGGGAGAGACATAGCAGTTCATAGTGCACTTGGACGCATCCAGGAGGAATACATGACCGCGCTTGTTGGATCAGACCACACCATGATTTCTCGCAGGACTGCAGATGGAGAGATTATCCGCACCATAGATGACGACTCCGTCTGCTCATATGTCCAAGACTTGGAGGCTCACATCAGGGCTCTAGAGATTCAGATGCGCATGAGCTTGAAGACGGTCCAAAAGTTGCATCTTCATGGAATTGAACTAGAGGATGCATCACGTGAAGCCCACTATGAGCATGAGGATGAAGTCAAGGATTTTATGGAAATACTCGAGGACCGGAAGAAATATATTGCCACACTGGAGGAGAAGATGGATCTGGGAGAAGACCTTTTCCCGAGTGGAGATGATGGACCTCTTGTGAGCAATGACCAGGATTATGAAGAGAGCTCCACCGAAGGAAGCCGCAAGAGGAGACACCGCACCAGAGGACGACGCACCAGAGGACGCAGGGATAATTGATGAAGACATTTAGTCGACCGCCATGTTATTTTATTTTCGTCGATCAGTTAGACCGTTATTTTCGATTAGTCATGATATCTTGTAATCCGTGTTTGAACCTTGTTTGAGATGAATGAATAAATGATTGGTGTGATTGTGTTTGTGCATTCATTTGGGTAGTGCTATTTTCTCATTAGACCCTTGTTCTATTCTAATTTCTCATCCGCTCCATAACACCAGATGCCTCCGAGACGTGACCCCGGTTTCACTTTCCCGCCGGAGCTCACCCAGCTGATTCAACAGCAGAATGCCTTAATGCAAATGCTCATCCAAAACCAAGGCAACAACAACAACAATCCACTGCCACCACCCCCTGTCGATAACCTGACCCAGTTCCTAAGGCTGAATCCGCCAGTGTTCTCTAGTAGCACCGAGCCGATTGTAGCTGATGATTAGCTCCGTAAGATCGGAAGGGATCTAACAACTGCTGGATGCACAGATGCTGAGAAGGTGCATTTTGCCGCACATCAACTGAATGGACCTGCAGCCTCTTGGTGGGAAAACTACACCGCCACTTATCCGGTCGCCACCATGACATGGGATCAGTTCCAGCGGGCTTTCCGCACCGCGCATGTCTCAGCTGGAGCCATGAGTCTGAAGAAGCGTGAGTTCCGCAACTTACGCCAGGGGAACCGTACTGTGGGGCAGTATGTGGATGAGTTCAACAAGTTATCTCGATATGCCCCAGATGACGTGGCCACAGATGTCGCAACACAGGAGAAGTTTCTTGAGGGACTCAATGATGAGCTGGGAATGCAGCTAATGGTGGCTACCTTCAACAACTACCAAGAGCTGGTAGACAAGTCCACTATACTTGAAGGCAAGCAGCAGTAGATTGAAAGCCGCAAGCGGAAATATAGCCAGGGAAAGTACAATTCCGGAACTCAGGAGAAGCCCCGCTATGCCCCATACTCAGGAGGACATAACCATCACACCCATGGAGGACACAATCATGGAGGACATAACCATGGAGGGAATGGGAACAATCGCAACCACGACAACAACCCCAAGTCAGGCAATGGAGGCAACGGCAACCAGCACTGTCCTGCTCCGACTCAGAATGATCTGAGTCATATCACTTGTTTCAAGTGCCAGAAGATAGAACACTACGCCACCGATTGTCCAGAGGCCAAGCAGAGGAATGGGAACGACAACGACAATGGAAGCTCAGCAAAGAAGCCCAACCCTTTTCCTCGTGCTCAGGTGAATCACATTGACGTGGAGGACGTCTATGATCAGCCAGAAACTGTGG
Source organism: Triticum aestivum (assembly GCF_018294505.1). Taxonomy (NCBI): domain Eukaryota; kingdom Viridiplantae; phylum Streptophyta; class Magnoliopsida; order Poales; family Poaceae; genus Triticum; species Triticum aestivum. Next base: position 78,624,167 of record NC_057800.1, read on the forward strand.
TTGGTAAGTTTTTATTAAATTCACGTCCAGTATTGGTACTCTTTGATTCCGGTGCAACGCATTCATTCATATCAAGGGTAGTTGTGGAAAAATACGGGTTGCCCACTAGGACCCTTAGAACCCCGATCCAAGTCACTTCTCCAGGAGGAGAAATGATGGCAGACTTAGGCTATCATTCAACCCTCAGCATCAGAAATCATGATTTTCCCGTAGACCTCATAGTCTTAGAATCCCAGGGATTGGACGTGATCCTAGGCATGGACTGATTGACGAAGTTTGAAGGGAACATCGACTGTGCCCGCAAGACGATTTTGCTCACCACCCCGGAGCAGAAGAGGATCAAGTATGTATCCAGACGCACACCGATAAAGAAGCAGGTGAATTCCCTCACGGGAGTGGTTCAGGAGGAAGTGCCTGTAGTACAAGATTTTCCAGATGTATTTCCGGAGGAATTACCAGGAATGCCACCGGATAGAGAAATAGAATTTTTGATCGAGTTATTACCTAGCACAGCCCCAATATCCAAGAGACCTTATTGGATGCCCCCGAATGATTTGGAAGAGATCAAGCAGCAGATCAAGGAATTATTGGAGAAAGGATATATTCGCCCAAGTTCGTCACCTTGGGGAGCCCCAGTTCTTCTAGTAGAGAAGAAGGATGGAACCCTGAGAATGGTTGTAGATTATCGTTCATTGAACGACGTGACCATCAAGAATAAGTACCCTCTACCGATGATTAATGATTTATTTGATTAGCTAGTCAGAGCCAAAGTATTTTCCAAGATCGATCTTTGATCAGGGTATCATCAGCTGAAGATTCGTGAACAAGATATACCCAAAACAGCCTTCACCACCAGGTATGGTTTATATGAGTATACCGTCATGTCATTCGGATTGACTAATGCCCCTGCGTATTTCATGAGCATGATGAACAAGGTATTTATGGAATACCTGGACAAGTTTGTTGTGGTGTTCATTGATGACATCTTGGTTTTCTCCAAGAGCGAGGAAGAGCACAAGGAACATCTGCGTCTACTCCTGGAGAAACTCCGAGAACATCAGTTATATGCCAAATTCAGCAAATGTGAATTTTGGTTGAAGGAAGTCGGATTCCTCGGACATGTTATTTCAGGAGAAGGAATAGCAGTCGACCCCACCAAGGTTGAATCGGTCACCAACTGGCAATCCCCCACCTCAGTCAAGGAGATCCGCAGTTTTCTCGGGCCTGCAGGATATTATCGGAGATTTATTGAGAATTTCTCCAAGATTGCTAAACCCATGACCGAGTTGTTGAAGAAGGAAACAAAGTACATTTGGACCGCGGATTGTGAAGCCAGTTTTCAGGAGTTGAAGAAACGTCTAGTTACTGCCCCAGTACTCATTTTGCCGGACATACACAAAGATTATTAGGTGTATTGTGACGCTTCTCGTCAAGGGCTCGGAGGAGTGCTCATGCAGGAAGGAAAAGTTGTAGCTTATACCTCCAGACAGCTACGACCTCACGAGATGAATTATGCCACACTCTATTTGGAGTTAGCAGCCGTAGTGCACGCACTCAAGACGCGGAGACATTTCCTTGTCGGAAATAGTTGTGATGTTTACACGGATCATAAGAGCTTGAAGTACATTTTCACGCAGAAGGAGTTGAACCTCAGACAAAGGAGATGGCTTGAATTGATCAAGGACTATGATATGAGATTGCATTACCACCCAGGGAAAGCAAATGTTGTAGCAGATGCCTTGAGCCGTAAAAGCCATGTGAACACCCTCATAGCTGGAGGATTACCTTAGAATTTAGCCGACAATCTCAGAGATCTCCGATTGGAAATAGTACCAAGAGGATTTGTCGCCACCTTGGATATTCAGTCCACTCTGACCGAAAAAGATCTGTGAAGCGCAGAAGACGGACAAGGAAATTGCAGAGATAAAGGAAAAGATGAGTAACGGAAAGGCTAAAGGTTTTCGTGAAGATGAACACAGAACTTTATGGTTCGAGGATCGTATCTATGTGCCTAATGACCCAGAGGTTAGGAAGTTAATTCTTCAGGAGGCCCATGACTCACCGTACTCGATTCACCCAGGCAACACCAAGATGTATCTGGACTTCAAGGGAAGTTTCTGGTGGACAGGTATGAAGAAGGATATTGCCGAGTACGTAACAGTATGCGATGTTTGTCAGCGAGTAAAGGCGGAGCATCAGAAGCCGGCAAGGTTACTTCAACCACTGCCGATTCCCGAGTGGAAATGGGAAAAACTTGGAATGGATTTTATCACAGGATTACCCAGGACACGTTCAGGTTATGACTCTATCTGGGTAGTGGTTGATCGCTTGACCAAGGTAGCTCATTTCATTCCCGTGAAGACCACATATACCCGTGCTAAGTTAGCCAAGATATACATGACCAGGATCGTATGTCTGCATGGAGTTCCGAGGAGTATCGTGTCAGATAGAGGAACACAATTTACCTCAAAGTTTTGGAATCAGTTGCATGAAACTTTGGGTACGAGGCTGGAGTTCAGTACAACTTTTCATCCGCACACAGATGGATAGACTGAGAGAGTCAACCAGATTCTAGAGGACATGTTGAGAGCCTGTGCGCTAGACTATGGGTCTAGCTAGGATGAAAATTTGCCATACGCAGAGTTCTCGTACAACAACTGCTATCAGACCAGTCTAAAGATGGCCTCTTTCGAAGCTCTATACGGCAGGAGGTGCAGAACACCATTGCTGTGGGATGGTGTTGGAGACCGAAAACTTTTTGGTCCCCATCTTATCAGAGACTCCAAAGAGAAGGTCAAGCTGATTCGAGATAGACTCAAGATAGCCCAGTCGAGACAAAAGAGTTATGCCGACAGTAAACGCAAGGAGGTAACATATGAAGTTGGAGACTGAGCCTATCTCCGTGTGTCCCCACTTCGTGGAATCAAGAGATTTGGTGTTAAAGGAAAATTAGCACCCAGGTTCATTGGCCCCTACAAAATCCTCGAACGCAGAGGAGAAGTTGCATACAAGCTGGAATTGCCGGAAGGATAGTCAGGAGTTCACGATGTCTTTCACGTATCTCAGCTGAAGAAATGGCATGCCGGGATGGCCGATACTCCTCTAAGAGACACAATGCCCCTAGAGGCCATACAGCTAGATAGTGATCTGACTTATGAGGAGAAATCCGTCAGAATTCTTGAGACTGCGAACAGAGTTACCCGCAACAAGATCATCAAATTTTGCAAGGTTCTATGGAGCCACCACTCTGAGGAGGAAGCCACTTGGGAGCGAGAAGAAGATCTCCGCCGAGACCACCCGCACCTATTTGCTAGCCAACCCGAATCTCGAGGGCGAGATTCATCTTAAGGTGGGTAGGTTTGTAACATCCCAAATTTTCAATTTGGAATGTTTTACAATTTTTAGCTAAGCATCTATGCATTTTGTTTGAATTGAGTGACATTTGGAAATTTTCAGAGGCTGTTGAGTTTTGGTTGAATTTGGATTCAACTTGGCATTTGAAAATCTACCTCAATATCCCTGACAAATACTTGAGAAAAAGTATGAGAGGAGCTAACATGACACTCCAAAAATGTCACAAGAATATATTGCCAAAAGGTCTGAATTCAAATTTGAACTTTATTTGGAGTTTGCAGAAAATGTTTTTTTAGTTTCTGTTTTGCCACTATAAAAATGTCCACACTATAGGATTAATTCCCCTGAGAATTTTGATATATATATGTCCTATATAAGAATATTATAGATTTCTCTTATTTTATTTTTTCTCTCTGCCTTAATTCAAAAAAAAAGGAAAAGGCCCAGGCGCGATCCAGGCCAACCGGCCCAGTCGACGCCCAGGCCAACCGGCCCAGCCAGCAAGGCCGCAGCCCAACCAGCGCCAAGGCCGTCAGCCCAGCGCGGCGCACGCCCGAGCCACCTTCGCTTCGGTCACCCGACCGAACTCACCTCTCCCTCTCTCACTGACGCGCCGACCCCACCCCGTCTTCCTCCTCCCACAAGCCACGCGCGCGTATCCCGCACGCGCTCGCGCCAACCGAGTCCGAGCCTTCACCAAAACCCTAGCCCGACTCGACCTCCTCCCCAAGAAAGAAGCCCTATAAATACCCCTCGGGCTCCTCTGTCGATCCCCTAAAAACCCTACTCCAAAACCCACCACAGCCACCGCCGTCGCCAAACGCATCTCGCCGCCACCGCCTCGGTTCGCAACCGATTCTGCCACTGGTGAGCAAAACCCTACCCTCAAACCTTGTCAGCACCAACTCCTCAACCTCCTACACCTCCCTGACACCCTTTTGACCGCCTTCGACGCCTACAGGGAGCCGCCCGAGCATCTACGCCCGTCGCCGGAGCACGTCGAGCACAGGAGCTTGACGAGCTCGTTCCGCTCGTCACCGCCGTCTTCAACCACCACCGAGGCCGCCCCCGACTTTCCCAAGCTCCTCCGCATCGCCCCGACGTAGCCGCCGCCGCCCCGGACCACCAGAGCACCTCCGCCACCAACGCCCTAGCCCACCCCGCCGTCGACCGCCGCTGTAAGCCAGTGGACTCCCACCACCATTCAATCTGCAATCTACGGCGTAGATTAGAAATAGTGAATGGTTAGGTTTAATTTAAGTAGACCGGTTTTTGTTCGGTTTATTCCCGGTTAGATCGGTTTATTTATTTGCGGTTTAGTTAGACTGGCCAATTGGTTTATTTCTGTTAGCCCGTGGACGTATTGGTCTATGAAGTGCTCATGCATAGTTTAGTTTTAGAGCGCTCACTGTTCGGCCCGTTAGCGCGTTAGTTTTTGTTTAGTTTTTTTTTCGTTTCTGTTTTCAACAGAATAGTTCCAGTTTTGTAAAATCTATATCTTTTAAGTTATTTAATATTTTTAGTTGATTCTTTTTGCTCTAGTTTTCAAATTTCCTATAGTTGCTGTAGAAATTAGATTCGGCCATGTTTAGGTTTTTAAAAATTGCTTTATATTAGTTTTATCCAGGTTAGTTTTTCTTCTATAAATTGAGTTAGGATTATTTTATTTTATTGATTCTTTTTGTCACTGATTTGTTTTGACCTTTCCTAGCAGTAGGAATTTATTTGGGCATTTTTAGTCTTTATTAAAAATAGTTTTTATGCGAAAACAAGCTTTCTAGTTTATTTAGCTTACTGTTGTTTTCTGCTGTTCTAGTTTTTTTAAATTTTATTTTTCCTATGTTATAGTTTATTTTAGATTAGTTTATGTAGTTATAGAGAGTGAACATTTATTTACAGCAAAATAAAAAGTTTTATTTTATTTTCTTATTAGTTTTGTTTTAGGTATAACAGGAGTTCTATAATAGATATTGGTTTGATTCTTTTTGCACCTAGTTTGTATGCTGCTTTCCTTTATGTTAGTTAGTAAAACCATGGTTTTGGATCTGTAAAGAAAAGTGTTAGTAGGTTAAAACTATTTCTTTGTTGTTGCTTGATGTGATGGAAACCTTGATTTTGTTTTCCCCGAGTTTTCTTTGATTTTGGTCTGAGTGTTTGTGTGTTTTCCTTCAGTTTGCTGATATGTCATTAGTGAAATACTTATTTGTGCTATTGTTTGACTCGATAGAATTTCTGGAGTGCGAAGCTTGCTATCTCGAGTCACTAGTGTTTGAAGACCGTCAGCCAGGCAAGTCATTTGATCATGTTTTTGCAATACCTATGATATTGTTGCATTAGAATTGTTCCTCCCCACCATGCATGCATTAGGAGAAGTTTAAGTTATGTTCTTGAGTAGTATCATGAGGTAGGATGAACCCAATTCCCCTTGTTACCATTGCCCGGGACGATGTAGTTTATTTTGCTATCCTCGTAGACGGGGTTGGTTGAGTGATTCATAAGGGAGATGTGAGAGTCAAGATGATGACAACCCCATGACTTCAAGCTCAAGATGGACTTCAAATTCACTACTGGGTGGAGGACGGTTGACGGGCTCCCTGGAGAAACCAGCGGATGGCCGGGATGCATGGAGAAGCGCCATGACATCTTGTGGAAAGCTTCACCCAGCCACGAAGAGACGGATGGATACCCCTTGACCAGAAGCTTACCTGTGCAGCCACAAGCCATTATGGGCTCTGGCTGGGTTGACCTTAGGTGTGACTCTGGACGGACGGTGCCAGCAGATGTAGAAGAACGGTAGGACATGGATGGGTACCGGCAGTGCCCAGAGAAACTCTACGGAAGACCCTGTTTCGTTCATCCCATCTTCAAACACCAGGCAGTGCGAGGACATAAAGGAGGGAACGATTCTTGCGGGTAAAGTGCACAAGACTCTGCAGAGTAACAACCTAATCGATTAGCCGTGTCCCCGGTTACGGACAAATGAGCCTCTGGAAATTGGAGTATTTCGGAAATCTCAACACCGAACTTAATAAATTAATTGAGGGGTTATTTAATAATTGGGTATGAGACATTGGTTGGCAGAACCATCTCAATAATAACCAACATTTTGTAGTAATTGCAAACAAGTCCTTTGTTATAGGGAAAAATTGGCTTTTTCGCAAAAACATAAAACTTAGAGCCCCACAGCCAAATTGCATATAGTGTTAGAAATTTTATTGTTGTTCTCTCTTCATGACTTGCCGTCATATTCAAAATGCTGACCTACATGGCTGCAACGTCTTATGTTGCAGAGGAGTTTTCCGACCAGGAGTGAGGCTACGATCTATGCTTGGCGATTGCCCTATGGAGTCGGATGGACTCGCTATTCGTTTACGCTTCCGCAGCTTATTTAGTTTATTTCTCATGAGTTGGCCTTCGGCCGAATTTATTATGATGTAATAAAGACTCGATATGAGAATCGTGTAATAAATTCAGGTGTGATTGAACTTTGAATCTTTTCATCAATGTACTGTGTGCCAGCATGATCTTGGGATGGTACAGCTACACAGAGACTTGACCGATTTTGGGTCGGGTCGTTACAGCTGAAGTTCTTCCTTGGTCTTCAAATACGTCAGCAACGCAACGACATCTTTATATCCCAAGAGAAATACCTCAAAGATTGCCTGAAGAAATTTGGAATGCAAGACTGCAAAGGATACACGACGCCAATGCCAGCCAAACACCATCTGGGTCCCGACGACAATGGTAAAGAGTTCGATCAAAAGGTATACCACTCCATGATTGGTTCCTTGCTTTATTTATGTGCATCTAGGCCAGATATCATGCTTAGTGTTTGCATGTTTGCCCGGTTCCAAGCGGCACCAAAGGAATCGCATCACTTAGCTGTGAAGCGAATTCTTAGATATTTGGCTCACACCCCAACACTAGGATTATGGTATCCAAAGGGCTCAGAGTTTGATCTAGTTGGATTCTCGGATGCTGATTATGCTGGTGACAAGGTGGATCGCAAGTCTACATCAGGCACATGTCATTTTCTGGGACGATCACTTGTATGTTGGTCTTCAAAGAAGCAGAACGGTGTATCTCTCTCCACTACTGAATCTAAATACATTGCTGCTGGATCTTGCTGCGCTCAGCTTCTATGGATGAAGCAAACACTCAAAGACTATGGCATTCATCTGACGCAAGTGCCACTCTACTGCGACAATGAAAGTGCCATCAAGATTGCCAACAACCTAGTTCAGCACTCGAAGACAAAGCACATTGTAATTCGTCATCACTTTCTCAGAGATCATGTTATGAAGAAAGATATTGATATCATACACGTCAACACTGAAGAGCAATTGGCAGATATGTTCACCAAGCCGTTGGATGAGAAGAGGTTTTGCAAGTTACGGTGTGAGCTAAATATCTTGGAAAATCCTCAAATGTCCTGTGATCAGGCACACATCCTAACACTTAAGCATGTTGACGACTTAGATGTGCAACACACAAAGTAAAGTATATCTTCAAACAATGAAGACTTACATTCTGAGTGTGAATATATTAATGTGGGATTTGACTTCGGAGCGCCACGATAATTGTGTGCCGTGTCTGGGTCTAATATTTCCTATACGGTGGGTAATGCCACCACCAACATTTTCCCTTTAAAGTGTCTATCTCATGGTGTTACATTTGCAAAGTCTTCGCATTTTGTTTGTCTTCAATGATTAAAAGTTCTCATGTTTATCTTCAACTTACTGATTTGCTTTCTGTCCTCTACAACATTCACTTATAGCTATGGCTTCTTGCTGAATCTTTTGAACTAAGTGAATGTGATCGGACCCTAACCCCTCTATGCTTCTTTCCTAAGTCTATCTATCCAAATCATATGCATTCTATTGACACTGTCAAAATGTCTTCTCTGCATGCTCAGTAGAAGACACAGAGACAAACATTAATCCGTTTTCAATGCTAAATCCTTTCGCCTGAAATCCGGAGAAGTGGGAAAGACCACCCGACAATCCAGGCATGCGTGGGAACGTGGAACAACCTCCGATATGTTGCATGATAGCCACGTGTACTTCAGATGTGAATCACCAGGGGCACCTGTGTAATAACACTGTGCCATCCCTATCCCTATAAATACACGCCTCACCACAGTCATTATCCCTTCTTCCACTCTCGCACAAACCCTAGCGCCACCGCTAGCCCTCGACGATGCCGGCGACCAAGCGCTTGGCTGCCGCGACCTCACCGATGCCGTCTTCACGCCGACCGCGGACATCGTCTTCTCCGCCGTCGCCGTAGGTGTCCTCCGTCACCAAGTTAGGGAACTGAAGATTCAAACTGCTCAGCCTCCTTTTCCACTCCGTCTAGCAGTTCTTCGTGTGGTAAATAAAACCTCCTTTTTACGGCCCCTTTGATCCTATAGATTCATCATTTTCTACCACAAGCAGTTTCTATTCACACAAGTTGAATCTATTTCATACTGCATCTCATAATATGCCTAGTATGTTCACTTATGCTTCACAAAGTAGTTAGATTACTCACTTGTACTTATTCGTGGATTCGTACAAATCTGGAACCAACTCTCTATTTATAAGTGAATGTCTTTGCACTATGAGGTCAATGTCTTCTAAACTAATTTATCTTCAAAATCTTCTGAGAATGCATATGACCTCTTCCCCTTCCCTCGCACCTTAATGCTGTCACAGGTACATGTCCGTGGGAGAATCCCTTGGTTCTCATAGTCTGCATTCATTTGTAGAATTCTTACAGCATCATATAAATTCTCCTGAAGCCAGTTCTTGTCTGACCAGTAGACGGAAGACTTTGACAGCTTTGAAGCCTTTTAGTTTAAACTTCATGGCACCAGAGAAATCTGCAAGGAAGGGTGGCAGACAGCGTCGTGGCAACACCTCAAGAGATTTGCCTCCTGACCTCTATCAGTTGTACAAGACAGATCCAGAGGAGGACTACAATCAGCGAAAAACTCGAATCCAATGGATTCGAAGATATTGGGCAGAATAGTGGTTCAAGTACAGGTTCGTGACCCAGGAGTATGCTGAGAAGAATGCCATCAAACGACCATGGGGAGACATTCTATACATAAATCTTCAACCCAGGTCCAGAGCTGAAGCCATTGAACAAGGCTTCTATCATTGCATGGTCCGTGGACCATAGCCTGCAGATGCAGACCCATCTTCATTATTGTGGTGCCGCGATGATAATCTGTTCAAGCGCAACTTCCAATTTGCCAAGAATTCGGCCAAAGAAAACAAGAAGTCACGGGGATTAGACTTCAATCCAGGCTCCTCTGCTCCTCGTGCCGATGGCACACGCGAAGCTGGACCCAATCTTGTTGGGCCCTTCTACAACCTAGAAGGTCTCATCACTCATATCATGGTTCAAGGCACAGCCGTGGATGAGCCTGCAGACGATGCTAATTCTGATGAAGTGCCTGCAGCACCGAAGCCAAAGAAGCTGAAGAAACCTCAAGCTTCGAAGCCTTCCCCAGCACCAAAGGCCTCACGAGCGAAGCCTCTGGCCACTGCACCTCCTGAACACAGTGTGCAGTCTGAAGATTTGTCACGCATCTCCAAGCCCTCCAAAGTGAAGATGCCCTTGCAACCCACTAGCCAAGCACTGACCGCTGCTGCTATTCTGTGCAATGACGCCATTGATCTGTCCAGCGACGACGATCTTGGTGATGATGCTCTTGAGAAGCTGATCAAGAGCAAGCAAGAGGCAGAAATCTTCAATGACCTTCCTCTCTTTGATGTTGAAATCATCAACACATTCATTGATGAGTGGTTTGACAGCCCAAATGTCAGCTTTGACGATCTTCATCTTCCGATTGGCCTAAGCGTCGCCTTCCACGAAGCCATTGCTGCTGAGCTAGCTCTAGCTTAGAAGATTGTTGAACTAAAGCATAAGATCGATTATGAAAAGCTCAGTTCAAGAAGCACATGGCCAAGCTCAACGTTGAAGACATTCAGAACTCCCAGACCATGATGCATGAGCTTAAGGAAGCTTTCCGAACCAAACGCGAAGAAGCCAAGGGTTCTCGTGAGTGCATGAAGGATCTTGCCGCTAAATGTGTCCAAGGATAGAATGAGGCTGAAAAGCGCAAGGCCTTGGGGCGACCAGGGATCGACCCCCGAATGGCGGCCAAGAAGAAGAAGAAGCTAGCTGTGGCAGAATTTGAAGCACCAAGGCAGGAAGTACATCCAATTGTCTTCCCAGCCAGTATGACAGGCTCGAAGCCTAAGGTCCCCACAGTGGCTTCAGAACTAAAGAAAACAAGGGCTGCTGAAGCTGAAGCCAGAAAGCGCAAAACCAAGGGCACCATTGATGATGCCCCTCCAACTAAGAAATGCAAAACCAAGAAGAGAGATCGGGCTGCTCGCACAGAGCCCCTTGAGGTCGAGCCAATCTTAGTGGCTCGTCCTGCATTTGAAAATCAAGAACGCCAAGTGGTAATTCATGAGCCTGCTTCTCCAGAGGGTCCTGAAGCTAAAGACAATCCAGCTGTTGACCCCACCGTAGCTGAAGACATTGGTCATCACGACAATGTTGAAGATGATGAAGTCCTTCCTCAGATCAAGCACCAATTGGTATCATCGCCTGTTCTCACGCACAGTGAACTCATCAGCATTGGTCGTCCTCTGATGGCAACTGCTCAGGATGCATCATGGGCTGATCACCCACTATGACAAGACACTCCAAGCTCTCCCCAACCGCAAGCTACCCCACTAGTGCAAGAAGACGATGACTTTGAGGCCCAACGCACTCCATCTCCACAAGCATCGCCAGCATTCTGCAGGCTTCACAAAGGACCAAGGCCCCAAGTCACTCCCACTATGCACGTGTCTGAGTCCGAAGCCAAAATGGCTGAAGATATTCCGGCTACATCAGCCGATGAAGAAGAAGCACCAAGAGTTGAAAGAATTGCTACACCCCCGTCTCACCAAGATGTTGTTCTTGAGGAGAACGTGTCCAACCCTCCAGCTCCTGAAGTGGAGGTTAACAACCCTGAGGCGGCCACCAACATCACCGCTGAAGCCAATGACATCGTCATGGCTGAAGCTGATACGGTGCCTGAAGTCCAAGCATCTGAAGCCACTGCTGCACCTGAAGTCAATGCTGAAGCACCTGAGGTACAAGCACCTGAAACCAATGTGGCCCCTGAAGCCCATGAAGACAATGTCAATGCTCCTGTCCCCCCTCCAAGACCTCATACAATTGAGCTGGCATTTGATCGAGGTTAGCCTATTATGGTCTGCTGGCCCGTTCTGGTTCCTCCACCTGCTGCGGGTCAACAATTTGACTATCATGTCGAGCACAGACCTCAAGTCCAAAAGCCCAAGCCAAGACTTCCACGATTCCCAGGCACTGCCACTTCACCTGGGGTCTTCAATGTGAATGGCTTCGTGGCACATAACACCTTCTTCAACAACTCCAAGAACCCTTATACCAGACCTCGCATTTCCTCAGATCGGTTCTGGACCTATCAGCTGCGCAGCTACTATTCCCGCGTCCTATACAATCAAGAGCGCATATTTCCACATATGCGCCTAGACTCTGAAGCTATAGCTGGCCTGCCCTACCTTGAAGAAGCGTTAGATTGCTTCAGAGATGCTGGTCTGTTGCAGTTTGTCACAGATAAGGAGCACTGGAATGAAGAGCTTCTACTACAGTTCTATGCAACTCTCCACATTCGAGGCTACAACAGGGATCCAAAGACTTGGGTCCTTGAGTGGATGACAGGCAATGTCCATCATGAAGTTAAAGCTCTTGATATCATTGAGCTCACAGGCCTGCCCACTCCTGGTGAATACTATGAACCAGGTTGTCAACAACACCAAAATGCCTTGGAAAGCATCTTTCAGAAGCCAGAACCCAACACGAGTCAAATGCTGAGCATGATGAAGCCTCTGCCTCGCGACGCTGAATACCCATCCGAGTTCTTTGTTGAAGACCTAGAGTACCTGCCTCACACCATTTACCCTATCATCAGGAAGACTTTATGGCCTGTCAAAGGACATTCATCTGCAGCGAAGCTTGAAGGAGCAATGAAGACTTTGGTTTTCTATATCTTCAATGGCATCAGCTTCAATGCTCAAGACTTCTTCATCAGGCAGTTGGCTGCATCTGGCTCCGACATCTTTGGGTTGAAATTCTATGCTCCATGGGTCATGCGTCTTATCAAGCGTCACTCCGCCTTCAACTATCAGCCGTCTGCGTGCAATAATCTCATATTCTTGCCAGAGGTTGATCTGTCAGTTGAAGCTATTTACCCAGAGACGGCTAAGTATCCCATTTATCTTCACAATGTTGATCATCAAAGCTTCACCCAGCCTATTGAAGGAGTTCCAGCAGTTTCTCGTGTTTATCCTCTTGCTGGTAACACACGTGCCCCTCAAGCTTAGACTGACGCCACTGGTAGCACCATTGCGCAAAGGCCTCGAAGACGGTCTCGTGTCCTAAATGACTGAGAGCTTCTCGTCACGCTGCATCAGAAACAGGACAAACATCACGACTGGCTTAAGCGTCAGATGCAAAGCCTCTTGGTGGATGTCAACCACATTCGCAATCTTGCCACCAAGAATGCCTTTGTCACTCATGAAACCTGTCGGAGGTCGTGGAAGAGTTTGACCTTACTTAGTGCTGAAGCTGATCTGCAAGACAATGGCTTCACCAAGCGGTTCAAGTTTGACTCAGCTCCTCCCAGAAAATGCTCACTTGCGTCGGACTCCCTCACTTGAAGACTCTGACTACTCGTCCTCAGCTGCGACAGTGAATGCCAGAGTCATTGATGACCAAGATGATGCAACTTCACCTCCTCCAACTTTAGCGCATGTCGACACTGCACCAAGTTCTTCTGCACCACCGGACCTCAATGACGACCCTGCTGCCTCACCTGCACCTCATGGGAACGAGTAGGCGCTCTATGTCTTCAAACCTTTTTGGTCCTTACTGACAAAAGGGGGAGAAGCATATGAGTTGATAGTCTTCAAGCGGGTCCATATGGGTGATTGCTTTACTTTTTGCTACTTTTTCCAAGTGCTTACAACTCTCATTTTCGATACATTTGGTTCTTTGAGTTGTAACACTTAAACTCGATGGTCGTCTGCTACTTATTTGATATTCTGTGATGCGATGATAAATTCCGCATGTGCGATGATAAATTCTGCACTTAGATCATTTTGCACACGTCCATTTTTCATTATGCATGTCATTATCTTTGTTAAATCATATCATGCATGATGAATTGTCATCATAGGTTGAAGAGGATCTCCACAAATACAACCTGCCTTGTGCATTTGCATTCCAAGATCAAATTACTTATATGCACATCTTCAGGGGGAGCCTTTGCAACTTATGAAGACAATACCCTATCCTTTAAAATTTCACATATTTTATTCCCCGTTGAAAACTTCAACCAGTTTGTCATCAATCACCAAAAAGGGGGAGATTGTAAGTGCATCTAGTGCCACCCCTAGTTGGTTTTGGAGTATTGACGACAAACCTGGTTGAGGGGCTAATGTGTTTGTGAGAATTGCAGGATAAACAAGTAGAAGTCCCTCATTGATTCGGTTTTTCTACCAGAGATGACCCCTAAAAATGTATGAAGACATTGAAGTCAAAGGTGGTATGTGAAGACAGTCACATTGAAGACTATGACAAGAGAAAACTCGAGTGAAGACTATGGAGCGCGAAGACATAGTTGTTTCGTCGTTCTTTTTCTTCTTTGTTGAGTCATAGGAACCACCGTACTGTTAAGTGGGGTCCAAGTGAACCAGTTAGAATGACTGAAGTGATGCTTAACCAAAAATCCTATGTCTTCGAGCGAAGACAATGAGAGCAAATCTTATCCAGAGCTGGATAAGTCAGCTTTGCTTGTAGCCCAAGTAAAGTTGCCGTGTGTGTTTGAAATCTGACCGTTGGAACACGTGTCAGTTCCTTAGTGACGCAGGGTCATTTCGGACAAATTAGGTCGGGTTGCCTAGTGGCTATAAATAGCCCACCCCCTACAACCATAAACGGTTGGCTGCTCAGAGTTAGTGTCTGGCTTTTGTCGTTTAAGAGCAACCCACCTCCAAGCCTTTGAGAGAGAATTCCTTGCGAGGATAAAGCCCTAAACACCCGGAGCCAAGAGTGTTAGGCATCACTTAAGTCTTCTTGTCTGTGTGATCTGAAGACTTATTACACTTGAGGACTATGAATCCTACAGCCGGTTAGGCATCGCGTTCTGAGCATCCAAGAGTCATTGTGGATCGCTAGTGGACGAAGTCTGTGAAGGTTCGGAAGTCTACCTTGAAGACTTACCAGAGTGATTGGGCGAGGACTGGGTGTCCTTAGCTCAAGGGGAATAAGGTGAAGACACGGTCTTTTGAGTTGAATCTCAGCCTCCCTAACCAGACGTATAGTTGTCACAGCAACTGGAACTGGTCCAACAAATCATTGTCTTCAATGAGTCACTGGTTTCATCCTTCCCATTCCTTTACTTACTGTTGGCTCTACTGAAGTCATTGGATGATTTCATTATCTTTTGTCTTCACTGAGTGACCGCTTGTTCTGATTGGCTTCACACTATCTTCCTACCTGATCTATACTTCCTAGCTGCTATTAGTCGTTGTGCTTTCACTTCATTGAATACTTGACTATGGCTTGCTTAGGGTAGTCTACCTTCCGCTGCATGATAATAGGTTTATTTCTATCATTTGTCTTTGAAACTTCCATGTTTTGAAGACTTTCATAAAAATCGCCTATTCACCCCCCTCTAGTCGATCACTAGCACTTTCAATACTAACTAAGCAATTATGCCTCTTCAAAATAACATGGCAAAAGAAAGTTATCACTACAAAATCATATAGTTTGGCTATGCTCTATCTTCACCACACAAAGTATTTAAATCATGCACAACCCCGATGACAAGCCAAGCAATTGTTTCATACTTTTGGTGTTCTCAAACTTTTTCAATCTTCCGCAATACATGAGTGTGAGCCATGGACATAGCACTTTAGGTGGAATAGAATGGTGGTTTTGGAGGAGACAAAAAAGGGGAAAGATAGTCTCACATCAACTAGGCGTATCAACGGGCTATGGAGATGCCCACCAATAGATATCAATGTGAGTGAGTAGGTGAGGGACTCCTGGATTAGGGGGTGTCCGGATGGCCGGACTCCTGGACTATGAAGATACAAGATTGAAGACTTCGTCCTGTGTCCCGAAGGGACTTTCCTTGGCGTGGAAGGCAAGCTTGGTGATACGGATATGTAGATCTCCTACCATTGTAACCGACTCTATGTAACCCTAACCCTACCCGGTGTCTATATAAACCAGAGGGTTTTAGTCCGTAGGACAAGACAATCATACCATAGGCCAGCTTCTAGGGTTTAGCCTCTCTGATCTCGTGGTAGATCTACTCTTGTACTACCCATATCATCAATATTAATCAAGCAGGACGTAGGGTTTTACCTCCATCGAGAGGGCCCGAACCTGGGTAAAACTTCGTGTCCCTTGCCTCCTGTTACCACCGGCCTAGACGCACAGTTCGGGACCCCTACCTGAGATCCGCCGGTTTTGACACCGACATTGGTGCTTTCATTGAGAGTTCCTCTATGTCGTCGCCGTTAGGTTCGATGGCTCCTACGATCATCAATAGCAATGCAGTCCAGGGTGAGACCTTCCTCCCTGGACTGATCTTCGTCTTCGGTGGCTTCGCACTGCGGGCCAATTCACTTGGCCATCTGGAGCAGATCGAAAGCTACGCCCCTGGCCGCCAGGTCAGATTTGGAAGTTTAAACTACACGGCTGACATCCGCGGGGACTTGATCTTTGATGGATTCGAGCCACTGCCGAGCGCGCCGCACTGTCACGACAAGCATGATCTAGCTCTGCCGCCGAACAATGCCCTGGAGGCCGCACCCGCATTGGCTTCGACCCTTAATTCAGAGCGTACTGCGCCAATCGAGGATGGGTGGTTGGACGCCGCCTCAGGGGCTGCGATCCCAACGGCGATCGAGCCGAACACCAGCCCCGCACTCCGCGAGACTCGTGACTCCAGGGAGCCGGACTCCTCTCCGGACTCCGAACCCTCCGCGCCCCTGCCGATCGAATCCGATTGGGCGCCGATCATGGAGTTTACTGCCGCGGATATCTTTCAGCACTCGCCTTTCAGCGATATTCTGATGACACTAAAGTCTTTCTCTCTATCAGGAGAGCCCTGGCCGAGCTACGGTCAGCAAGGTTGGGATACGGACGATGAAGAAATTCAAAGCCCACCCACCACCCACCTTATAGCCATTGTCGACGATTTAACCGATATGCTCGACTTCGACTCCGAAGATATCGACGGTATGGACGCCGACGCAGGAAATGATGAAGAACCAGCGCCTATTGAGCCCTGGAAAGCCACCTCGTCATATGACGTATACATGGTGGACGCACCAAAAGATGACGACGAGGGGCAGAAGGACGCACCGAAGGCTTGTTCCCTTGAGAAGCAGTCAAAGCGGCGACACAAGCGCCGCCCCAAACCCCGCCTCGACAGAAATAACGATCACACAGACCCAGCGCTGGAGCATGGCGAACCGCTGCCGGACAACGGCAATCCAGATAATCAAACCGAACAAACAAATTCTATCAAGGATAATAATCCGGACGATATAACGCCGGACAGGCACCCGGAGCAGCAGAATGCCTGTAAAAGGCTTGTTGCCAGCGCAAGGAGTCTCAAAAAGCAGAAGGAAAGGCTCAGGGCTGCGCAATGCACACTCCAAATCAGATGGAGTAAAATACTCAACACAGTAGTGAGGTACGGCGACAATCGCCCCTCCAAGAGCTACCCAAAGTAGAAGCTGCTACCCGAATTCGATGAGGAGGCCTCAGACCCTCCACAACCAAACATCAAAGCAGCCACCTAGCTAGATAGACGACCCCTCTACCAACACAGGGTGGCATACAACGCCACTCACAATACAACACGCGACCCAGGCGAGGGCTCGCTCCCAAAGGACGACGCAACAAGATCCATCTATGGACCACGCAAGCATGCCCCAGCATACAATCCAATACAACAAACATCTGAACAACGTGGCACACCCAGCTACAGGGGTGCCGCACACCCCCTGTGTTTCACCGATGAGGTGCTGGACCATGAATTCCCAGAGTGATTCAAACCCGTAAACATAGAGGCATACGACGGAACTACAGACCCTGGGATCTGGATTGAGGACTACATCCTCCATATCCATATGGCTCGAGGAGACGATCTCCACGCCATCAAGTACTTACCCCTCAAGCTCAAAGGGCTAGCTCGTCACTGGCTTAAAGGCCTCCCCGAAAGCTCCATTGGAAGTTGGGAAGAGCTCGAAGACGTCTTTCGGGAAAATTTTCAAGGGACTTATGTCCGACCTCCGGATGCGGACGATTTGAGTCATATAACTCAACAGCCCGGAGAGTCAGCCCGAAAGCTTTGGAACATGTTTCTTACTAAAAAGAACTCGATTGTCGACTGTCCGGACGCCGAAGCCTTGGAAGCTTTTAAGCATAGCATCCATGACGAATGGCTCGCCAGACACCTCGGCCAAAATAAGCCGAGAACGATGGCCACATTAACAAACCTCATGACCCGCTTTTGCGCGGGTGAGGACAGCTGGCTAGCCAGATGCAGCACCAACGACCCCAATACATCTGAAGTTAGAGATGGAAACGGGAAATCACGGCGCAACAGCAATAACAAACGCCAAAATAAAGAAGACAGCACGAAGGGCACGACAGTAAATGCCAGATTCAAAAGCTCTCGGCCAGGTCAGCAAAAGCCACCCTCTAAAGGCACCAGGGATGAACTGTCCAGCCTCAACAAAATTTTGGACCAAGTATGTCAGATCCATAGTACCCCTGGTAAACCTGCTAATCATACCCACAGAGATTGTTGGGTCTTCAAGCAGTCTGGCAAGCTCAACGCCGTACAAAAGGGGGAGGATACACCAAGTGAAGACGAGGACGAGCCTCCCAAGCAAGACACTGGGGAACAAAAGAAATTTCCACCAGAAGTCAATACAGTAAACATGTTACACATGATCAAGGGAAACAATGCGGCACTCCCAGGGAAACATACCCCAATGCGGCACTCCCAGGGAAACATACCCAAGTGCCTGTCACCGCGAAGTCCTGCCACTGGTCGTCTCAACCGATCACTTTCGACCATCGCGATTACTCAGCAAGTATCCGGCGTGCAGGATGGGCTCCCCTGGTATTAGACCCAGTAATTGGCGGATATCACTTCACATGAGTATTGATGGACGGTGGCAGCAATCTAAACCTAATATATCAGGATACAATCCGCGGGATGGGGTTAGACCCAACAAAAATTCACCATAGCAATACTACCTTTAAAGGAGTAATGCCAGGCCCAGGGGCTCGCTGTACGGGCTCCCTACTACTACAAGTTATATTCGGCTCCCCCGATAACTTCCGTCGCGAGCATTTAACCTTCCACATCGCTCCGTTCCGAAGTGCCTATCAAGCACTACTCGGACGCGAAGCTTTTGCTCGCTTTAATGCAATACCACACTACGCCTCCCTCACACTCAAGATGCCCAGTCCACGTGGCATCATTTCAGTGAACGGAAATATCAAGCGATCTCTGCACGCCGATGAGAGTGCGGCTGCCTTGGCAGCCGCACACTAAAGGCGCCCGGACCACCGAAAGCATCCAATAGGTCGTCAAGACCTCAGACACAACTAACCAAGTCCGGCGCCGCTATTTATACCGAATAAGCGGTCACACCCCTATTTGTCAATGCAAGGGGCTCAACGCACGCAGACAAGTGGCAATCTTTTCTTGAATTATACATGGTTTCTTTAAAAACTACCTTTTTGCACGACAACTTTTTCACCTAAATTCCTCTCTTTTACAGACGATCATCGTGCTACACCCGTCCAGGATACGGCACAACGGAGACACAGGCGCAGACGTGCAGCAGGGACCCGCTCCAAGGATTCTTTTTAGATTAAGACCCTGAGTAAACCTTTTTTACTGTCTCTTGTTGATACATATCCACCGTTGCGAAGGATGCTGACGTATTGGCATGTGGACACGCCAGAGCAATGCACGTACCTGGACACAAGGGGCTTCTTACAAAGGCCATTATTCAGGCCCGGTTTATACCACAAAGACCGAATACCTTAGGGAGTGTTCGGCGTCGTGAGTTTGGCCCTATATGCATCAGCTCCGAATCATTGTCTTTGGTCAAATGTTGGGTTTTCCTGGCTCCTGTGTTTTGGTGCCTTACGTTCCGCTTTACCGGCTAAGGTAGCACTAGGAGAACTATTGCGATTGTGCACTGGTTCATCCGGATGAGCACCTCAGTAGAGAAAGCCGAAAACTGACTGTCATGATATAGCGTGAGACTGGTCAACCACTCGATGACCTATTGGAATGATAGAATTCCTTCGCCTTAACGAAGGGCCGCTTTTCGGCCAGGCATGTACGCACCCCGGGATCAGGAGAGTGCGGAGCCACCAGGGGCTATCTAGTAGCCCCACTGTCAAACTCCTATGGCTAAGTGAAAGTGCTAAAGCATTATAGTCCGGTTGCCTCGCTCGCTCCGCTATGACCTCCTTAATAGGACCAAGACGTTGGGTTAAGTGTGAACGCATGTTTTTGCGAGCACCTCTGCATTATATGCGTGGGGGTTGAAGCCGACGGCTGCAATCTTTCAGGTTATACACATGTATACATAAACGGCCGCCCAGGAGGCATCATATTACTTTCAGGCAAAAGTATAAAAATAGCCTTATAAAACTTTATAAAAGCATTTTCGCTTACAATGAGATTACATATCACTCAAACATAATATTTTTTGAGCACTGGGTATCTATCAAATGAGCACCCTCAAGAACTTCTTCAAAGTAGTGCTCAGCAGCCATTCGGCCTATCGCCGAATCCCGCGCTGCAACAGTGGTGGCATCCATCTCCGCCCAGCATGCTTTAACACGGGCAAAGGCCATCCGTGAGCCCTCTATGCATGCCGACCTCTTCATCGCATTGATGCGCGGCACCACGTCAAGGAACTACTGCACTAAGCTAAAATAGTTGTTCGGTTTCGGCCTTTCCGGCCATAGTTGATCCACAACAGACCTCATGGCACGTCCGGACAACCTATTCAGTTCGGCCCATTCGGCTAATTGGTCAGTCAATGAAAGTGGACACTCGGGAGAACAGAATTGTGTCCAAAACAGCTGGCCCACTTCACGGTCTGTTTGACCCTGGAAGTACTTGACCGCATCGGCACCGCTCGCCTCCAAATCCATATACACATCCTCCGAACTCCACAGTCGATCCAGAGGGGCATACCGTGGATCTCCGAACTTCCTCCGCAACATAAAGGATTTCCCAGCTACAATATCCCTGGCTTCCTGCAGCTCCTCCTTCTTTGCCCTCATAGCAGAGCGGAGGTATTTTCTCGTCACAACAACCTTCTCAAGGTCCGATGCCTTCGCCTGGTTTTCCTTTTCAAGAACCCGGCAACGGTTGGCGGCGGCTTTTAATTCTATGACCATCTTGGCCATCTTATCTCGGCTCTCGCCATGCGCGGCCTTCTCGGCTTGCAACTCTTCGGCCGCCTTCAAAGCAGCCGCATTACCCAACCTCGCTTGTTCCTTGGCTCGGGCAAGTTCTGCCCGCAAGGCTTCAATAGTGGCAGCTCCATCTGTAGTCACAACATATTAAAGATACTGGCATCATGCTGCTCTTCCTCTGTGGCGTTTACCAGATAATGACACTTACCCTGTGCCTCGTCAAGCCTTTTGTTAACAAGCTCGATGTCGGCGTTTGCCGCATCTAAATGCCGTTTTAAATAGGCAAACTCGCTAGTCCGGCTAGCCACCGGAGCTTCCATCACCTGCACATAGAGGCAGTATGATTATTACCTGGGAATATGATCCTCTGTTCGTCGTCGTTTCCGACGACCACCAGAGTCTCAGGGGCTACTATCTACACAGGGCACACCTAGCATGTGCAGGACTATTATACATTATTTTATGTACCTCAAAGCCTGTCAGTAGACTCATAAAAGCTTTATGCAATCCTCTTTCGGCAGACAAGATTCTCTCCATCACCGTATTCATCAGCATACGGTGTTCATCTGAGATGGCCGCTCGCCCCACCAACTCCCTCAGAACATCCGATCGCGCACCAGACGGTGCCGGACTCTCTTGTCTGCTCTCTTCGGGAGCCGGACACTGGGAGCTTCGGGGGTCAATGGGATTATCTTCTGGCCTCACCAGATTCGGAGAGGCCCTCCGCGACAACATGTCGGGGTCGCCCGCTTCTGGAGCGGAGGAGTCCGGAGGAGGCGTTTCGCTCTCCATCATCTCTGGAAGAAGATCCCCCGAAGACGAACTCATTTGAGAGGGGCTAAGGCCCGAACTGCAAAGATATATGCAGTGGTTATTTTCTCAGAAGAAAAAGATGGCATACTTGTACTATTAAAGTATTTCGGGTCACTTACGACTCGCTGGAGGATTGATCCCCCTGCGGACTTAGTGCGGCAAAAGCACCCCCCGAGGTAGGACCCTCTATGGGAGACTTCTTCTCCCGTTTGGAAGCTTCGGCTTCCGAATCCCCGAGCACAGTCCTTTTCCTCCTCCGGTCGTCTTCCTTCATGGAGACGCTCGCTCCCTCGGTTAGAATGGGCAGCGTTGGGGGCCCGCGTCCGCCCGTATTATCCTCCCCGGTATCTTCCTTCAAGGGCTCCGGGCAGGGTGCGACCTGGAGCATCTTTTCCAGTACCGGATTTTCCAAACCCTCAGGGAGGGGGGCCGAACACCGAATCAACTTCGCCTTTGTTAGCCAGTCCTGGTCAAAAAGCAAACTCTCAAAGATAACTTCCTAACAAATGAGAGATAGTATGTTCGGCCGGAAGATTCCTTACCTGTTCGGCGGCGCGGTTACTGCTCAGGCCCACGTCCTGGGTGATTTCCGGACACTCTATCCGAGGTTCGAAGAATGACTTGTACATCTCCTCGTGCGCCAGGCCGAGGAAATTTTGAATGACACGCGGTCCTTCGGGATTGAACTCCCACAAGCGAAGGGGACGGCGTTTGCAAGGCTGGACTTGGCGAACCAACATAACTTGTATTACCGCAACCAAACTAAAATATCCATTGAAGAGATCTCGAATGTGGCTTTGCAGAATAGGCACGTCCTTGGCTAGACCCTAGCTCAGACCTCTGCTGATCCATGACATCAGTTGTGGTGGAGGGCTCGAGCAGAAAACAGGGGCGGCCACCCACTTGGCACTTCTAGGAGCCGTGATGTAGAACCACTCCTGTTGCCACAATTCAGACACCTCTGGAATGGAACCTTTGGGCCTGGGGGCTCCCGTCATCTTGCGTATTGAGGCACCTCTGCACGCTGCATGTTGCCCCTCAATCATCTTCGGCTTTACTTCAAAAGTCTTGAGCCACATGCCAAAGTGAGGATTAACCCGGAGGAAGGCCTCGCACACGACAATAAATGTCGTGATATGAAGAAAGGAGTCTGGAGCTAGATCATGGAAATCTAGCCCATAATAATACATCAAACCCCTAACGAAAGGATCCAGAGCAAGGCCTAGACCTCGGAGGAAGTGGGAGACAAACACGACGTTCTCGTTGGGTTCGGGGGAGGGGACGGCCTGCCCTCGGGCGGGCAGCCGATGCAAAACCTCGGCGGTCAGATATCTGGCCTCCCTCAACTTTTTGATGTCTTCTTCTGTGACGGAGGAAGGCATCCATCAACCTTGAAGGCTAGATCCGGACATGATTGAGGGTTCGGAGCACCTGACCTGAACCTTGGGTGTTTCAACTTGAGGTGGGGGAAGGATTCGATTGAGCACGGGAGGGAAAAAGTAACCTTGTCCCTTTATAAAAAGGGTGAATATCAAGTGTCCTCTCCATGGCCATTTGGACTTGCCTATAGTCTAGGAGTCCTAGAAGCGGTTGGGTTACCCACGCCCGTATTGATGAGAATACCGGAATGAGGGGACACGATCTCTGCTTTAACAAGACGTGCCAGGAAAACTGCCTCGCATAACACGCTGAGATGGGACAGTAAAATGATTTGAATAAAGGCTTGGTCATGGTGTGATGTCACACTATGGAATACGTCAGCAGATTAGATTTGTGTAAATATTATTCTCTCTATGGCAATATGTGGAAACTTATTTTGCAGAGCCGGACATTATCTTTGTGTTCAAAATCTTCTATGAAGTGCTTGAAGGAGGAACCCGCCTTGCAATGCCGAAGACAATCTGCGTGCCGGACTCATCGTCATTGAAGCCTGTTTCAGGGGCTACTGAGGGAGTCCTGGATTAGGGGGTGTCCGGATGGCCGGACTATACCTTTGGCCGGACTCCTGGACTATGAAGATACAAGATTGAAGACTTCGTTCCGTGTCCGGAAGGGACTTTCCTTGGCGTGGAAGGCAAGCTTGGCGATACGGATATGTAGATCTCCTACCATTGTAACCGACTCTTTGTAACCCTAACCCTATCCGGTGTCTATATAAACCGGAGGGTTTTAGTCCGTAGGACAAGACAATCATACCATAGGCTAGCTTCTAGGGTTTAGCCTCTCTGATCTCGTGGTAGATCTACTCTTGTACTACCCATATCATCAATATTAATCAAGCAGGATGTAGGGTTTTACCTCCATCGGGAGGGCCCGAACCTGGGTAAAACTTCATGTCCCTTGCCTCCTGTTACCATCCGGCCTAGACGCACAGTTTGGGACCCCCTACCCGAGATCCACCGGTTTTGACACTGACAGTAGGGATTGCCATGCAACGGATGCACTAGAGCTATATGTATATGAAATCTCAACAAAAGGAACTAAGTGGGTGTGCATCCAACTCGCTTGCTCATGAAGACCTAGGGCATTTTGAGGAAGCCCATCATTGGAATATACAAGCCAAGTTCTATAATGAAAAATTCCCACTAGTATATGAAAGTGATAACATAGGAGATTCTCTATTATGAAGATCATGGTTCTACTTTGAAGCACAAGTATGGTAAAATGGTAATAGCATTGTCCCTTCTCTCTTTTTCTCTCATATTTTTTTATTTGGGCCTTTTTATGGATTTTTTTGGGCTTCTTTGGCCTCTTTTTTTATTTTTTATTTTTCGTCCGGAGTCCTATCCCGACTTGTGGGGGAATCATAGTCTCCGTCATCCTTTCCTCAGTGGGACAATGCTCTAAAAATGATGATCATCATACTTTTATTTACTTACAACTCAACAATTACAACTTGATACTTAGAACAAAATATGACTCTATGTGAATGCCTCCGGCGGTGTACCGGGATATGCAATGAATCAAGAGTGGCATGTATGAAAGAATTATGAACGGTGGCTTTGCCACAAATACAATGTCAACTACATGATCATGCAAAGCAATATGACAATGATGGAGCGTGTCATAGTAAACGGAACAGTGGAAAGTTGCATGGAAATATATCTCGGAATGGCTATGGAAATGCCATGATAGGTAGGTATGGTGGCTGTTTTGAGGAAGGTATATGGTGGGTGTATGATACCCGCGAAAGGTGCACGGTGTTAGAGAGGCTAGCAATGGTGGAAGGAAGAAAAGTGCGTATGATCCATGGACTCAACCTTAGTCATAAAGAACTCATATAATTATTGCAAAAACCTACAAGTTATCAAAGCAAAGTATTACGCGCATGCTCCTAGGGGGATAGATTGGTAGGAAAAGACCATCGCTCGTCCCCGACCGCCACTCATAAGGAAGACAATCAATAAATAAATCATGCTCCGACTTCATCACATAACGGTTCACCATACGTGCATGCTACGAGAATCACAAACTTTAATACAAGTATTTCACAAATTCACAACTACTCAACTAGCATGACTCTAATATTACCATCTCCATATCTCAAAACAATTATCAAGTGTCAAACTTCTCATAGTATTCAACACACTCATAAGAATTTTTTTATTAATCTTGAATGCCTAACATAATTAAGGCAAATTACCATGCTGTTTTGTAGGACTCTCATAATAATCTAAGTGAAGCATGGGAGAAAAATAGTTTCTATAAAACAAATCCACCGACGTGCTCTAAAATATATAAGTGAAGCACTAGAGCAAAAACTATATAACTCAAAAGATATAAGTGAAGCACATAGAGTATTCTAACAATTTCCGAATCATGTGTGTCTCTCTCAAAAGGTGTGTACATCAAGGATGATTGTGGAAAACTAACAAATAAAGACTCAAATAATACAAGACGCTCCAAGCAAAACACATATCATGTGGTAAATAAAAATATAGCTCCAAGTAAAGGTACCGATGGAAGTAGACGAAAGAGGGGATGCCTTCCGGGGCATCCCCAAGCTTTGGCTTTTAGGTGTCCTTAGATTATCTTGGGGTGCCATGGGCATCCCCAAGCTTAGACTCTTTCCATTCCTTGTTCCATAATCCATCAAATCTTTTAACCAAAACTTGAAAACTTCACAACACAAAACTTAAAGTAGAAAATCTCGTGAGCTCCATTAGCGAAAGAAAACAAAACACCACTTCAAGGTACTGTAATGAACTCATTATTTATTTATATTGGTGTTAAACCTACTGTATTCCAACTTCTATATGGTTTATAAACTATTTTACTAGCCATAGATTCATCAAAATAAGCAAACAAACACACGAAAAACAGAATCTGTCAAAAACAGAACAGTCTGTAGTAATCTGTAGCTAACGCAAGATATGGAACCCCAAAAGTTCTAAAGTAACAATATGGACGTGAGGAATTTATCTATTAATCATCTGCAAAAAGAATTAACTAAATAGCACTTTCCAAATAAAAATGGCAGCAATTCTCGTGAGCGCTAAAGTTTCTGTTTTTTACAGCAAGATTAAAAAGACTTTCCCCAAGTCTTCCCAACGGTTCTACTTGGCACAAACTCTAATTAAACACAAAAAACACAACAAAAACAGAGGCTAGATAAATTATTTATTACTAAACAGGAGCAAAAA
This sequence comes from Triticum aestivum, assembly GCF_018294505.1. Taxonomy (NCBI): domain Eukaryota; kingdom Viridiplantae; phylum Streptophyta; class Magnoliopsida; order Poales; family Poaceae; genus Triticum; species Triticum aestivum. Next base: position 78,650,551 of record NC_057800.1, read on the forward strand.
GCAAGGAATAAAAATAAAATTGGGTTGCCTCCCAACAAGCGCTATTGTTTAACGCCCCTAGCTAGGCATAAAAGCAAGGGATAGATCCAGGTATCTTTAGTTGGTAATTCTTTAATGAGAAATCTACCACCTTTAGTAGTTTATTTCCTTTTATCAATAATCAAACTTCTCGGCACAAGATCGAAAAAATCATTAGTAGCAAATTGTTCCGTAATGAGAGCAAAAAGATTAGGATGAATACTTATAGATTTGAGATCCGCAGTTTCTTTGCTAGAGGATTCACCCTTATTTTTAGGAACATACATAAGCTTGGCAATTTTAGTTGGAGGACTTGGAGTATTCTTTACGGAATAAAAAGCAATTCCCAAGTTTGTAATGATACCCTCAAGTTTATCGATTCTAGTGGAATCATTATTTATTCTTTCATTAACTATAGGTTCCTTCTCTTTAATATTTTTCAAAGTTACTCCTACTTTAGATCCATATTGGGTAATTTGGTTGTGGATCTTTTTATCAAAATTTTCAATTAACTCAACGGTAGCAACTTTATTTTCAATAATTTCAAGTTTTTGCATTACATGCTCCAAAGTTAACATAGTTCCATTAACCAAAAGAGGGGGTGAGCCAAACAAATCTATCATAGCATTATAGGAATCGAAAGTGTGGCTACCCAAGAAATTCCCTCCGGCAATGGTATCAGGGACATATCTGTGCCAAGGAATAGCACCTACATAAAAATTGCGGAGAAGAATAGAAGTAGATTGCTTCCTGGTAGATCTATTCTGAGCATTGCAAATTCTATACCAAGCGTCCTTTAGGTTTTCTCCTTCCCTTTGCTTAAAATTAAGAACTTCATTTTCGAGAGACGACGGAGAAGATACGGGACTAGCCATAATGACAAGCAAGCAATCCAACACACAAGCGAACAAGAAACGGGCAAAAAGAGGTAAATAGAGAAAGAGAGGGAGGATGGAGAGAGAGAGAGGGCAAATAAAACGGCAAGGGTGAAGTGGGGGAGAGGAAAACGAGAGGCAAATGGCAAATAATGTAATGCGGGAGATAAGGGTTTGTGATGGGTACTTGGTATGTCTTGACTTGCAACGGCGCCACAAGTGACTCGTTGTCGGGAGTCAAATCTTGACTTGTCTTGCGCGAACCTCCCCGGCAACGGCGCCAGAAATCCTTCTTGCTACCTCTTGAGCATTGCATTGGTTTTCCCTTGAAGATGAAAGGGTGATTGTCGGTGTCAAAACCGGCGGATCTTGGGTAGGGGATCCCGAACTGTTCGTCTAAGGTGGATGGTAACAGGAGGCAGGGGACACGATGTTTACCCAGGTTTGGGCCCTCTTGATGGAGGTAATACCCTACGTCCTGCTTGATTGTTCTTCATGATATGAGTATTACAAGAGTTGATCTACCACGAGATCGTAGAGGCTAAACCCTAGAAGCTAGCCTATGGTATGATTGTATGTTGTCCTACGGACTAAACCCTCTGGTTTATATAGACACCAGAGGGGGCTAGGGTTACGCAGAGTCGGTTACAAGGGAGGAGATCTACATATCCGTATTGCCAAGCTTGCCTTCCACGCCAAGGAGAGTCCCATCCGGACACGAGACGAAGTCTTCAATCTTGTATCTTCATAGTCCAACAATACGGCCAAAGGATTTAGTTCGGCTGTCCGGAGACCCCCTAATCCAGGACTCCCTTAGTAGCCCCTGAACCAGGTGAGGGAGTCCTGGATTAGGGGGTCTCCGGACAGCCGGATTATATCCTTTGGCCGGACTGCTGGACTATCAAGACACAAGATTGAAGACTTCGTTCTGTGTCCAGATGGGACTCTACTTGGCGTGGAAGGCAAGCTAGGCAATACGGATATGTATATCTCCTCCTTTGTAACCGACCTTATGTAACCCTAGCCCCCTTTGGTGTCTATATAAACCGGAGGGTTTTAGTCCATAGGACAACATACAATCATACCATAGGCTAGCTTCTAGGGTTTAGCCTCTCTGATCTCGTGGTAGATCTACTCTTGTACTACCCATATCATCAATATTAATAAAGCAGGATGTAGGGTTTTACCTCCATCAAGAGGGCCCGAACCTGGGTAAAACTTCGTGTCCTCTGCCTCCTGTTACCATCCGCCTAGACGCACAGTTCGGGACCCCTTACCCGAGATCCGCCGGTTTTGACACCGACATTGGTGCTTTCATTGAGAGTTCCTCTGTGCCGTCGCCAGAAGGAAGGATTTCTTGTCTCGTCTTTAAAGACGGTATTAATGTCGGGGGAGCTTTGGCTGTCGGCCAAACTCTCCGGCTAGGCGGTTTCATCATGATCGCCTGTTCGGCCGCCGTGGCGACGATGACTTCTCGGGTCATCGAAAACAGTCTCCACGTCAAATCGGCACTCGCCGAACAGATGTATCCGATGGAGCTCGCCTCCTTAAACGAGCTCTTAGATCGCATCGCCTCCTTGGGAGTTGCTATGGACTATGATCGGATTGGGCTTAAACCCGATCAAAGGGAGATTAACTCTCCACCGGTCACCCATCATATTGAAGTGGTGGAGGAATAATGCGGCGACCTTTCCTCTATCTTGAAGACCAACTATGTCCGGATTCCCGAGCTCTCTGAGACGGACGCCCGTTCACGGGAGGACAACATCCAATCCCTGAACTTAGAGTCAGGCAGCGGGCCAAGATTATCGGGTCACACCCCGGAACCGGAACTTCCAAAATTGGAAATTCCTCGGCCCCTGGATCCCAGATCAGGTGAGGGTTCGGATTCAATTCCACCCACCCACCCAAACATAAGCGATCTTTCCCACATCAGGCAAGAGCCCCAGGAAACAGTACATCACTATTGGGCCAGATTCCTCCTTGCGATGAACAAGGTTAAGGACTATCGCGAGGAAGACGCAATCCTATTTTTCTGCAATAATTACACGGACAAGGGAATCCTTAATGCCATAAATCGCCGTGAGATAACACGCTTCCCTGACTTGGCATCCATAGTACGAAAGTACTGTGCGATGGAAAGTGCCTAGAAAACCGAAATAAACTTCTGGGATAATCCGGCCCTGAATACAAACCCAGTCCGAAACAAAAGGGTGCATTATCACAATACACCCAGGTCAACTACCAAAAAGCAAAAACCCTCTACAAGGTATGGAACCGTACTAGAGGGATGGCTCAACGGACCCTGCAAAATTCATAGTACAGCGGATACAATACCAACGCACAGCCTTAGAGCATGTTGGATACTCCGGCAGGTGGCCAAAAGTGGTGAGGATCTACTTCTCCCAAATACCATAGAGCACCATCCCATGGATAACAATATGGTGTTAACGGTCTTTGAGACCTTCGCGTCAAATAATAGACGCAAGCGAACACTCCGTAGCATGGCCGAAATCTGCCACGTAGCAGCAATAAATCCATGGAGTGACACGGCTATTACCTTCAATGCCAGTGACGAACCTAAATTCCGAACAGCCCGAGCACCAGCCGCACTGGTCCTCAATCCAATCCTGGACGGCTTTCGACTCACCAAAGTACTCGTGGACGGTGGCAGCGGATTAAACCTCATCTATGAGGAAATTCTTCAAAAGATGGAAATAGACTAGAAGCGCATTGAGCAAAGTAGCACAACCTTGAGAGGAAGCACGCTATGCTGGGAAAATCACACTAGATGTGGTATTCGGCATGCCGGATAATTACAGGTCCAAAGAAATCACATTCCAAGTGGCCCTGTTCAGCAGTGGTTATCACGCTCTTTTAGGACAGGAGGCATTCACAATCTTCCAAGCCGTACCTCATTACAGGTACATGAAGCTCAAAATGCCCGGGCCCAACAGAATCATCACTCTTGCTAGCGATCCGGACACATCACTCCGCGCAGAAAACAAGACAGCCGCATTGGCCCTTGAGACACTATCCGAAGCCCTCTCGGCCGAGGAATTAACCACGCTACGCTCCACAGTGGACAGGGACGACGTGATACTCGACAAGAGATCCAAGTCCACCTCTTTTAAACCAGCGGATGAAATAGTCAAATTCCAAGTCTACCCAACTGATCCTACAAAACATCCTCCATCGGGGCACAATTAAGCCCCACTATGGACGCCGCACTACGAGAGTTCCTGCGCGAGAACTGGGACATATTCGCCTGGCATCCCACAGATATGCCAGGAATCCCACGCAGGCTGGCCGAGCATAGCCTCATTATCCTAAAGGGATTCAAGCCGGTTAAGCAAGCTCTTTGGCGTTTCTCCGAACCTAAGAGACAGGCCATGGGAGAGGAACTAGCCAAGTTATTGGAGGCCGGATTCATCAAAGAAATAAAACACCCGGACTGGCTAGCAAACCTGGTGATGGTACCAAAGAAGGCCAAATCCTGGCGCCTTTGTGTTGATTTCAAAGACCTCAATAAATCTTGCCCAAAGGATCCCTTCCCCCTCCCATGCATCGATAAAATCATTGATGCTACCGCAGGACACGAGTCATTGTGTTTCCTTGACGCATACTCCGGTTACCACCAAATAAAGATGGCGGAGTCCGATCAAGCCGCAACGGCATTCATCACACCATACGGTCCCTTCTGTTTTAACACAATGCCTTTTGGGCTCAAGAATGCCGGCGCAACATATCAGCGCATGATTCAGACATGTTTGGAGAAACAAATCGGCAAAATAGTAGAGGCATATGTAGATGATGTGGTTGTTAAAACCAAACATGTCAACTCTTTGATAGACGACTTGAGGCTCACATTTGACAACCTCCGAACATACGACATCAAGCTCAATCCGGAAAAATGCGTTTTCGGCGTACCAGCCGGAAAGCTCCTGGGTTTCATTGTCTCCAGTAGGGGTATTGAAGCCAATCCGGCCAAAATCCGAGCTTTGTCACAGTTGGCTACACCAACAGACCTCAAACAAATCCATAAGTTAACTGGATGCGTGGCGGCTTTAAGCCACTTTGTCGGGGGAAACTGATCCACGAACACCTATGGGGCCGGCGGACCGGGCCCCTTTC
>NC_057800.1:78655944-78698924 GCF_018294505.1 Triticum aestivum
GAGGCGAAGCACACGAGCAGTTTACCCAGCTTCGGAGCTCTCCGGAGAGATAACACTCCTACTGCTGCTTGTTTGATTATCTTGTGTTCTTGCTCTAGAGAGAGAGAGAGAGAGCGTAGTGTTTTTCTGGGTTACGAATGGATCGAACTTCGCGAACCAGTCGAATCGAACCCCCTCTACGTTGCGCATGGGCCTCCTTTTATACACTAAAGGGGTCATCGACAGGTGGCAACGCAGAGAAGGGTACAAATGTAAAAAGTGAGGTGGTTGGTACAGTTACTTGTACAGTGCACCCTACCTAACCCTGACGGCAGGGGACAAGGGCATTAAATGCCCGTCTGAGTCGCCCAAACAGTGCAGAAAAGGACCATTAGGGGCGCCACCGTTCGCCACGATGGCGATCTTGTCAGCTTCGCATGCCACTGCGCACCGCTGGCTGCACAGCCTCCCGCCACGCGCGCCTGGAGAGGCCCCCAAAGCGACACATTGGTGGATGCGCTGGAGCGTGGGCACAGAGTGGCCGCCTGCCGCGGCAAGCGCCTTGCCGCTGCTGTTATCTTGTCGGGTCCGGAGGCTTGTCGCTCACCGGGCCTTGAGGTACCTTGGTTGGTCTTCCCGGCAAGCTCCTCTTGCCGGGGCCTTGTTGCCTTGCCGGAGCGCGTGGCGCGTCGCGGCAAGTTCCTTGGAGTGCCTCGGTTGGCCTTCCCGGCAAGCTCCTCTTGTCGGGGCCTTGTCTCCTGAGCTTAAATACTTTGTTCTTGAATGGCTCCAAGGGAACCATGGAGGATCTTGGTGTTAGCCCGGCAAGCCTTGCCGCGGGGTGCTGCAACTGCCCGTGCACAAGTTCGGGGTACTAGGGTACCCCTATTCTAGTACACCGATAGGAGCCCCCGGGCCAGGGCCAGACACGGTGCCGAGCGCTGTTGGGCCAGGCCCAAGACAGGGCACAGGCACATGTGGACTGGGCCACGCCGAATCTCGCTCCGTATCCACCACGCTCTCCACTAACGGCACGCGTTGAATGCGGCATCGTGGGAGAGATCATGGGTGGTTCTTTATTCGGAAGGGCGAAACGTCCGCCCCGTCCCTCTTTATAAGCAGAGGAAACATGGGCAGTTCGTTCCCCCTCGCTAGTTGCTACTACTCCATCTTCACGAACCTCCGCCGCCCCCCTTCTTCTTGAAGCCGAGAGAGCAGCGTTCAGCCCCCCATTGCCACCAGCATCACCAACGCCGTCGACCTCCCCCACCACCTCCGCCATGGCTCCGAAAGCCGACAAGGGAAAGGGCGTGAAGTCGGCCGAGGCGCAGCGGCTCGCGGCGCTGCGGAAGGAGCGGGCGATCTTCTCCCCCCAGCTCGGCGTGAAGGAGCTGAGGGAGTACTTCTACCTCTTTTGGGCGACGGAGACGCGGGCGCATCCGCGCACGAGGGTACTCCCGGCCGCTGCTTCGGAACTGGCTCCAAACGGGTACCCATTCTTCGCGCTGTTCTTCTATTGCGGGCTCTCCCCGCCCTTCTCGGAGTTCTTCTGCGATATCATGAACACCTACGGCTTCCGCCTCCTTGACTTCACCCTCAACGCCGTTCTGACCGGTAGTTTTCGCACATTTGTGCGAAAACTTTGTCGGAGTCCACCCCAATGTTGCCCTTTTCCGCCACTTCTTCATACCTCGGGTAGAGAGAGGAGAGCCGCTTGCCGGAGGGATCGCCTGGATCTCGAGAGTCGGCAAGAAGGAGGCGTACTTGGAGGGTGAGCTCCGCAGCAAGTGGGAGGAGTGGAGAGCGGAGTGGTGCTGGATCGTCGAGGAGAATCCGCAGCCCTTCACCGCCGTGCGCCAAGCTCCAATAGTGCGCGGCAATGACTGGAGCAACGTGGCCCCGGAAGACGAGAGGCTGAAGATCGCCATTACTAGGATCCTTCGCCTCAGGCTTGCCGGGCTCACTATAGGCGCTGTAGGCACAGATTTCCTCCGCCGCCGCATCGCCCCCCTGCAGGAGAGGGGGAGGCCCGCCTGGGAATTCAAGAACTCAGCGGACATCATGAGGCTGCGGCCGGGCCTCAACTACAACTTCACCGTCTTGGAGCTGGATGCAATGCTCCTGGAGTTGTTCAAACGCGACCCCCAGCACCCATTCACGCTGCCGAGGGGCGTCGTTCCATTGTGCAACAATTCTTCGCTTGACCGGATCCGCGCCATGATGCCGTTGTGCGATTCACACGTAATCGTTCCAACTTCGCAAGAGCCTGCGGATGACGTCATGCAAGCGTTCTTCGACAACTTGCAAGAAGTGTCGGTCCACGCTGACGAGCAGAAGAGCCTCACCCGTGACACCACCGACGAGGAGCTGCAGCGCATCGCCACTAGGGCGGAAGAGGTTGCGGCCGTAGCTGCCGCGGGCGCGTTCGGGTTCACTGTGCAGGAGGCGGAGGCTGCAGAGGCGGCAAACCTTGCCGAGCGGGCGGAGTTCATTGGCGAGGAAGAGCCTGCCGGTTCTGAAGCTGAGCCGAGCGAGGCCGGCGAGGAAGAGCCCGAGCCTTCAGAAGGCTTGCCGCAGGCAGAGCCCCTGGCCCCGCCAAGAAGGTGTCTTCGCAGGGTCGCGGACGTAGCGGGGCGGCAGCCGGGTCAACAGCCGCCAAGCCTGCGACACGCTCTACCGCGGCAAGCAATGTTGCCGCGGGAGCGCCCCACGCAGCAGCGGCAACTGGATCTAGATCTTCCCGGGCCACCGCCACCGCCCCCGCCAAGCGGGCAAGGGATCCTACTCCTCCGCCTCGCCGCACTGGAAGGGAGCCGGACTTTGATCTTTCCGTGCTCAGCTCCGACGAGGAGGAAGAAGAGTAAGTTTCCTTGGTGCTCTTGTAGTTCTTCAATCTTGTTGTTTTTATCTTGTATCTGACTTGCTTCAATATGGACTCCTTTCTTTTTAGGACGCTAGCCCAGAGAGCGGCGAAGAGGGCCAAGGCCGCGGTGATTGTCATCGAAGATGACCCCACCGTGTCAGCAGTGGGTGGGTCCGAGACCACCTTGACGGACCCGGCAACCACTCCTCAAAACAGCCCCCAGCGCAGCCCCCAGTGTAAGTTCATAGTTAGCTTTCTGCTGTCAGGCGCGCATGAGTGCTTTTTCCTTTGTTGATATCTTGCTTGTTGATTTGTGTAGGAGCAGAGCAGCCATATCAGGAGCGCCCGGAAGCTGGTCCCGAAGTGCCATCTGCTTCGACTACGCCGCTAAGGGAGGAGTTCCCAGTAAGGGAGCGCTCTCCGGCAAGGGAGAACTCTCCGGCAAGGGGCAGCACCGTCGATCCTGCGGCGGCCGAGACCGCAACTGCAGATCTTGCCACAGGTAATTCACTTGCCCAAAAACTTTCCCTTGGGTTCTTCTTCTTCTGATTTTCTTCTCTTGGATTTTTGATTGATTTTTCTCCCTTCTTCATTCTTCAGACCCATCTGCTGCTGAGCCAATGGAGACAGAGGGCGCCGGCGAGGAAGGGGCCGGTGCTAATGAGACCGCCGGCGAGGAGGCCGCCAAGGCTGCCACCGCAGAAGCCGGTGAGGGGTCGGGCAATCGCACTGACGACCCTGAGGCCGCAGGAGCGCCAGGCGCTGCGCCGACCGCCGATCCCTCTGCCCCTTCTGTGGAGCCGGGCTCCGAGGAGCCCCAGCCCGGCGCCTACTTGAAGGCCAGTGACGATATCTTCATCAAGCTACCCTGGGCGTTGAGCTCCAGGGCGCCGGTCGAGGGGGAAACTTTCGATAACGAGGTGCTCGCCTCTGCTGGACTGTCGTTGGTCGACGCGCCCAGCAGCAGCAGTGGCGAGGCTGAGGAGGAGCAGCTGCTGCGGAAGCTACTGTCACTCTACCGCGCACGGCAAGCCAAGCTGGCTTCCCGGGAAGCGCTTGTCGTGAAGGCGGGAGTTGACATGGAGAAGCGCGCGGAGGAGCTCCGGGGCCACAATCAAGAAGCTCTCCGGTCCCTGGCACAGGAGCGGGAGCGACTCGACGAGGAGCGCATGACCTTCCTTCTCGAGAAGGCCGAAGCTGAGGAGGAACAAAGGCTGGCCGCCGAGAAGCAGTCCGCGCGAGAAGGAGAATTGGTGCAGCGGAAGGCCAACCTCGACAGCTACGAGGAGGAGCTCGCCAAGCGTGAGCAAGCACTTGGCGGGGCGCTCAAGGAAGCAAAGGACGCTGCGGCAATCGCAGAGGCCGCCAAGAAAGAGCTGGAGGAGAAGGTGGCGCAGCTGGAGGCCAACATCGGGAAGAGCGGCGAGGAGCTTGCCGCGCTCAAGCATGAGCGTGAGAAGGATGCTGCCGCCCACGGTGAGCTGCAAGGTCTTCTCGCTAAGAGGGGCAAGGAGCTCAGCGCCGCCAAGGATTCCAATGCGGACCTGGAGTTGAAGCTGGCCACGCTGATGCAGACACTGGAGGCCGCCAAGGAGCGGGAGAAGACCTTGTCGGAGAAGGTCAGAGCTGACAAAGCGCTGCTGGAGAGCATCGCAGTTACCCAGAACTCGTTCAGAGATACTATGGAGCACTGGACCGAGGGTCTGGTGAATATTGCCGCAGTCATCAACGAGGAGCTGGCGCAGCTGGGGATGGAGGACTTTGGGTATCCCTCCGACGAGAATCTCCAACCCAGCGCCAAGTTCAGCCTGTTCTTCAAGGGCGTGGCGATGGCACTCCAGCGGCTCCGGGAGAGGATCCCAAGGCAGCTGGCCGACGAGTCACGCAAAATCTACGCCGGGGTTCTCCAGAAGATGCTGATGAAGGTGGCCTTCCGCAATCCGGGCCTCAGCTTCACCAACGTCCTCAAGTCCTTGCCGCCAGACGCCGATCGGGACGCACTCAAGGCCCTTGTCGCACCCATTGTGGACAAGGTGAGCGAGATCAAGAGGGTTGAGGGCGATCGCGTAGACTAGGCCGCCCATTCCTTCTTTTCCCTTGTCGCTGCTAATCATGTTATGAAAACAGTCTGTTAGAGCTGCGGCAAGTTATCTTGTAATATAACTTTATTTTTGTTATCAATTGCTATGTTATTTCCTCTACTAGATTCTTTCCTTTGTATGTTTTTACCCTACGCTTCTAGGGAACTTGTCGGCGCAGGCGCCCGAGCCGCGAGCGCTGAGTGCGGAACGTCAGCAGCCTGCTGGCGGCGCTGCTTCCGACAAGAAACCTTGTCGCGACTAGATGCAGCACACTTAAGTTGTTGAGCGGACTCGAAACAAAGTAGGGGCGCAACTAGCCACGAGTTGGTTCCTCCACGCACAGGTTTTCCATACAAAGCAGGGTCGTTCGAGGAAGATAACTCAAAAAATTTAAAAATTGATTGCTCAAACTTTGGCAACTTAGCTTTTCTGTCGATTGCTTCCCGGCAAGGCAAAACTTTGCTTGAACGACGCCTGGTCCATACCACAATCTTCTCCTTCCCCCCGGCAAACTTGTGTGCAAGGGAACCTTCTTTTCCTTTGTTGAAAAAGAAGAAAGAAGAGAAAATAATGATATGGAGCCCTTCGGCTCGTTATTGCTTACCGGATGTAGGTGCTGCAGAAAGTGTCAGATAACGCATGCAAGAAAGAAACTAATGCATGAAATGGACAAGTTGTGCGGAGCACATGGGGTTTTACTTACGCACGGGATCTGCGCCCGGCTTTGTACAAAGGATTATATGCAACAGCGGCAAGACTTGTACAAAAGGTGGTTGCCGGAACGGGTTCCGGCAACCGCGCCCTACGGGAAAAACTTACGAAGATGTTCTATGTTCCAGGAGTTGCTCACCGGAATGCCATCTTCGGTCTCAAGGCGGACAGCGCCGGACCTTGTGACTCGTTTCACCCGATAAGGGCCTTCCCACTTCGGCGTCAACTTGTTGGAATTCTTGGCGGACTGAACGCGCCGAAGAACAAGGTCGCCTTCCTCGAAGCTTCTGGCTTTAACTTTGCGGCTATGGTAGCGGCGCAAAGCTTGCTGGTATCGAGCAGCTCGTACATCAGCCTGAAGACGATCTTCCTCAAGGAGCAGCGCGTCGTCTTGTCGCAGCTGTTCTTGCTCAAGCTCATCATAAGCGAGCACTCGAGGCGATCCGTATACGAGTTCCGTGGGGAGAACTGCCTCTGCTCCATAGACTAGAGCGAAAGGCGTCTGGCCAGTGGCTCGATTTGGCGTCGTTCTGATCGACCAAAGAACCACCGGCAGCTCCTCGATCCAGTTTCTTCCGCACTTGCGCAGCCTGTCGAAAGTTCTGGTCTTGAGCCCGCGCAACACTTCAGCATTTGCCCTCTCTGCTTGACCGTTGCTGCTTGGATGAGCAACAGAAGCGAAGCAGACCTTGGCGCCAAGGTCTTGGACGTACTGCATGAAGGTGCGGCTCGTGAATTGCGTGCTGTTGTCAGTGATGATCTTGTCAGGGATCCCGAAACGGCAAACAATTGACCTGAAGAACTTGACTGCTGACTGTGCTGTCACCTTCCTCACTGGCTGCACTTCCGGCCACTTTGTGAACTTGTCGATTGTGACGTACAAGTACTCAAAGCCCCCGACAGCTCAGGGGAAAGGGCCGAGGATATCGAGCCCCCAGACCGAAAATGGCCAGGATAAAGGGATCGTATGGAGAGCTTGAGCTGGCTGGTGTATCTGTTTGGAGTGGAACTGGCACGCTTCACACTTGGTTACTTGTGCAGTTGCATCCTGGAGGGCTGTCGGCCAAAAGAAACCTTGCCGGAAAGCTTTGCCGGCAAGTGCTCTTGCGCCAATGTGGTGGCCACATATGCCTCCATGTATCTCTGCCAACAGCTTTTGTCCATCTTCCCGACAAATACACTTCAATTTCACACCGTTGTGTCTTCTTCTGTACAGTATGCTATCGACAAACTGGTACATACTTGACTGCCGGGCTACTTTTTCCGCTTCTTGCTCTTCGGGAAGTTCTCCTGTCTGAAGGAAATGGACAATCTGCTGTGCCCATGCTGGAGCTTGTGGCTCGACAACAAGGACTAAAGGCACATCTCCTGCTGCGGGAACATCCGCTTCCACGGGAAGGACTTGCGGCCCTGCTGGAGCTTGATGTTGCCCGGCAAGCTTGCCGGAGCAAAACTTGTTGGGAGCGTCTGCTTCAACGGAACAAACCATAAGGCTTGCCGGAGCAGACTGCCCCGCAGCAACCTTGGTGTTGATCTTGGGGACTTTCTTGGCGGCGGCTTCGGGGAGCTCTACCGGAAAGTAGTCACCAGAAATCAACTTCCTCTTCTTGCTTTGTCCAGTTGATGGTGTTACGGATGGTTGAGTCAACTTGAGCACAAAGATCCCTGGTTCCACAGGTAACTTTAGTGCGGCGCACTTTGACAGGCCATCAGCAATGTCATTCTGAGCTCTTGGGATATGCTCCATCTATAGGCCATCAAAGTGCTCTTCTAGCTTCCTCACTTCATCAACATATGCTTCCATCAATGGACTCTGGTAGTTCTTGTTCACTTGGCGGACGACAAGCTGTGAGTCACCCCTGACAATGAGCTTCTTGATCCCAAGGTCTGCTGCAATTCTGAGACCGGCAAGCAATCCTTCATACTCTGCAGTATTGTTGGTTGCTTGCTCCTTGGGAAAGTGCATCTGGACTACGTACTTGAGGTGCTCTCCGGTGGGCGCGACAAGCAGCACGCCCGCACCGGCGCCTTGCAGCGAGAAGGCACCATCAAAGTACATCAGCCACTCTTTGCTTGCCTCTTTGACGGGGATGCTCGTCTCTAGAAATTCTTCATCTGGTGTTGGCGTCCATTCTGCTATGAACTCTGCCAATGCCCTGCTTTGGATAGTTGAAGTGCTCTCAAACTTGAGGCCAAAGCTTGACAGTTCCAGCGCCCACTCGACAATCCTGCCTGTCGCTTCTGGATTTTGCAGTATCCTCTTCAGCGGAAAGCGAGTGACGACTGTGATCTCATGTGCTTGGAAGTAATGGCGCAGCTTTCTCGAGGCCATGAGGAGGCCGAAAAGCAACTTCTGCACACCAGAGTACCTTGATCTAGCCCCCTGTAGAAGGGAACTGACAAAGTAAACTAGACGCTTCACCATTCTCTTCTGCATCTTATCATGCTCCTGCGCAGATCCATCTCTATCGGGACCAGAGCTTGTCGGCGAAGCCCCCTGCTTGTCGCTGGATGCATCTGCCGTGGTTGCTGGCTCATCATCTGCCTCCCTCTCCGCCACTAACGCAGCACTAACTACTTGATTGGTCGCCGCTATATACAGCAGCAACTTCTCTTGCGGCTTAGGTGCGACAAGTATTGGAGTGGAGGACAGGTATCTCTTCAAGTCCTGCAGCGCAGCCTCCGCCTCCGGAGTCCATTTCATTGGACCTGCCTTTTTCAAAATTTTGAAAAATGGCAGGGCGCGCTCAGCAGATCTAGAGATAAACCTGCTGAGAGCAGCCACGCAACCGGCAAGCCTTCGTACATCCTTGACGCGCTTTGGTGCTTCGATCTGCTCAATGGCCTTGATCTTGTCGGTATTGGCTTCAATTCCCCGGTGAGACACGAAGAACCCGAGAAGCTTGCCGGATGGGACTCCAAACACGCACTTCTCGGGGTTAAGCTTGAGGTTGATCCTGCGCAGATTTGCAAATGTCTCGTCTAAATCTTGAATCAGGGTCGCCCTGTTCTTGCTTTTGACCACTATGTCATCCATGTAGGCTTCCACATTTCTGTGCATCTGCGGCTCAAAAGCGTGGTGGACTACCCTTGCGAATGTTGAACCAGCATTCTTCAAACCGAAAGGCATCCGTATGAAGCAGTACGTGCCTCACGGGGTGATAAATGCGGTTTTCTCTTCATCCTCTTCTGCCATGAAGATCTGATGGTATCCTGAGTATGCATCAAGAAATGAAAGCAAATCACATCCGGCTGTGGAGTCAACAATCTTGTCAATGCGCGGCAAGGGAAATGGGTCTTTGGGACAAGCTTTATTAACATCAGTGAAGTCAATACAAAGCCTCCATTTCCCGTTAGCCTTGCGCACGACAACAGGATTGGCCAACCATGTGGGATGGAGCACTCCTCTGACAAGGCCTACTGCTTCCAACTTCTTGATTTCTTCTGCGATGAATTCTTGGCGCTCCACTGCCTATTTCCTGACTTTCTGCTTGACGGGCCGCGCATGAGGACAGACGGCAAGGTGGTGCTCAATTACTTTCCTGGGAACACCGGGGATATCAGACGGTTGCCACGCAAACACGTCGACATTCGCCCGCAGGAAAGCAACGAGCGCGCTTTCTTATTTGGGGTCAAGAGTGGCGCTGATTGTGAAGGTACCACCGGCGCCGTCCTCCTTGGCGGACACCTTCTTGGTCTCAGGTGGAGCTGTCATTGCCTTCTTACACTTGCCGGTGGAGCTCGATGGTGCGTCCTTGACGGTAGCGCAGCACTCCGAAGAGGTGCGCTTGCCGGAGTGGGCATCAGAACTCTTGCCGGACTTGGTCTTCTTCTTCCCCCCGGGAGCTTCAGCGGCAAGTGTCTTGCGTTCTGCTGCGGCTGCTGCTTCCCGGTAGATCTTGTCAGCACAGATAAGAGCATCCTTCTTGTCGCCAGGCACAGAGATGACACTTATCGGGCCTGGCATTTTCAGTACGTTGTACGCATAGTGAGAGGCTGCCATGAACTTGGCGAGTGCCGGACGGCCAAGGATTCCATTGTAAGGTAATGGAAAGTCAGCAACATCAAATGTGACCCTCTCAGTCCTGAAGTTCAGCTCGCTGCCAAATGTTACCGGCAACGTGATCTTTCCCTTCGGCTTGCTTCTTCCCGGGTTGATTCCTTCAAATGTACCGGTCTCTTCGAGCTCGCTGTCAGGGATCTGGAGTTTCTGGAGCACCGCGGAGGAGATCAGGTTCAAGCCGTCCCCCGCCGTCAACTAGCATCTTAGTGACCTTGAGGTTGCGGATTGTTGGTGAAACCAACATCGGCAAGCACCCGACCGCAGTTATGCGATCAGGGTGGTCCTCAATATCAAAGATGATAGGCGTGCTGGACCATTTCAGAGGCTTGCGTGACTCGACGAGTGGTTCTGCTGCATTAACTTCCCGCACCCACTGCTTGAGCTGGCGGTGCGAGGTGTGCAGAGAAGCACCACCGTAAACGCACAGGACCTGTGTGGCTTTCTGGAACTCTTGCTCATCAATCTCCTCATCATCCATGTCTTCATCGTCGTCGTCATCTTCATCCTTGTCGCGGCCGCGAGGAGGTCTGTCTCCTTGCCGCTGCTTGGCCTTGCCGCGGCGTCCTCCTCGGCCAGGACGTTTCTTGCCGGATCCCCCAGCACCTTCCTGGGCCTTCTCCTTGTCGCGCCGCTCGTATTCAGCTTTCTGTTGCTCAACAAGCTGCTCGACTTTCTTACAGTTCTGGAGATCATGGCCCTTGGTGCAGTGGATCTTGCAATACTGCTTGTTGGTGCCGTCCTGCTTGTCGGCGACCGCCACCTCCGCGGCAACCTCCTTGCCAGAGTCATCAGCTTTGGCTTCCTTGGCGCCACCACCATTGCCGGACTGCTCAACAACTAGCACCTCTTTGCCTTTCCTCCTTCTGTTGTTCCGCCGCCGGTTTTTCCTTGCCGGGGCAGCATCTTCACTGTCAGATCCTCCGCTCCTACATTCTCTCCGAGGAGTCTCCTCCCTTCCTCAGAACGTGCACACTTGTCGGCCAGTGCATATAACTCACTGACGTCCCTGATCTTGCACATCGCCATTTCCTCCCGCATCCTGCGGTTTCGCACGTTCTGATGGAACGCGCTGATCACCGCGGCAGGGTGGACGTCTGGGATGTTGTGCTACACACTGCTGAATCTCTGAATGTACTTGCGCAGGGGCTCTCCTTCCTTCTGGGCGAGCAGATGAAGATCACTCTCCTAGCCATGAGGCTTGTGTCCGCCTGTGAAGGCGCCGACAAATTGATGGCACAGATCAGCCCAAGAGGATATGGAGTTGTCCGGCAAGTGCATGAGCCAGGACCTGACGTTGGGCTTGAGTACCAGCGGGAAGTAGTTGGCAAGGATCTTGTCATCCCGTCCCCCAGCAGCCTGCACCGCAATGGTGTAAATGCTGAGGAACTCCGACGGATGCGTCTTGCCGTCGTACTTCTCCGGTACGTCTGGCTTGAAGTTCTTCGTGCTGGGCCACTGGACTTGCCGCAGCTCACGAGTGAATGCAGGGCAACCTACCGCGTATGGCAGATCGCCTGGTTCCCCTGGCGCATGCATGTCAACAGAGGGCCCAACGCGCTTGTCGGATTGACGTCGCGCTTCTCTTCGGCGCTCGATGCGAGTTCGAGCGTCTTCTTGTTGTCGATCATGAAGAACTTGGTGCTGATCGCGACGAGCTCGTGGATCCGAAGATGCGGTGGAGTCGCTGTCGAGGTGGATCCGGCGAGTCGGCGATCTTGGCCTTCGGGGTGGTGATTGCATGGTAGTTGCACCTCCACCCGTTTCGTCGCCACCGGCTCGCGCCCGGCAACCCTGCCGCGGCGGCGACGCGCTCGGCCGCCGTGGAGTGTCGCCATTGGCGTAGCCGATGAGACTCTGAATGGTGGCCCTCCATTCGTCGATCTTGTCCAACGTCGGAGGGTAATCTAGGAGAAGTTGAGCTCGCGCCAAAGCTTCTGCTAGAGTGGTGGGTGGCAGTGGCGGACGGCGCGAGGAGCGGGACGTGCTCGGACTTCTAACTATGTTAGAAGGAGTAGTATCCCGTCCAGGCGACCGTGCCTGTCAGGACCCCGACTCGATGTCACATCGATCTAGCCGGTAACACCTCATATCACTTTGCGGCCTCACGCACGGTATCCCCACGGGTGTCGCCTTACCTTTGCCCGGGACCGTTTGCGCCTTTTGGCTCACGTATATGATAGTGTGGCTAGCATCCATATGATAAGGAGCCCGGGCTGACATGACTAGTCGTAAACCCAAAGTGGCACAGACTTACAGGGACAGGCATCCATGACCCAGCTTCGAACGTGTCGGTCATCAGCAAGTGGGTCCGGGCTGTAGCACTGGGCTAGCAGGACTCCGGTAAACCGGGCTGTAGCGGGCTAACAGGACTCCGGTACTCAAAGCGTGACATTTCCCCGAAGGGACAGACACAGGAACGAAGAAGGACACATGCCGGCCAGCCTAAGTGTTCCAGAGCAGTAGCAAGCTACCATGGCTTAGCGGTAACACTAGGAGACATTTCCCGGTAAGAGAGGCTACTAAAGATAAACAACTAGATAGTCAGATCCCACACATACCAAGCATTTCAATCATACACACAATATGCTCGATATGTGCAAATACAACGAAGCATCACAACATGACTCTATGACACAAGTACTTTATTTAAGGCTCAGGGAGCCATACATAACATACACAAAGGTACGGGTCTCACGACCCAACACTCAAGTCATACAGTCATACAAACCAGCAGCGGAAGTACATTGTCTGAGTACAGACAACTAGTAAAATAAAAGAGGCTTGGAAAGCCTAGCTATACTACGTGGTCCTTCAGAAGCTCAGGGTCACCACCTGGGCCTTTAGCCTACTCGTTGATGTCAACGTCTACATAGAACCCATCAGAAGGGGTTGCATCGTCTTCTGTAAAAATGTAGATTATAGCAACATGAGTACAAAGGTACTCAGCAAGACTTACATCAGATCCTACATACATGCATATTATCAAGAAGGGTTGGTGGAGTTATTGCAGCAAGCCAGCTTTGACTCTTGGCTAGACTATCCTACGATACTTCAACTTGAAATGGTTTTGCGCACACGAGTCCACTACTCACCAATTCAATACACTACCGAGGATCCGCCTCCGTCTTCCTACGGAAGAGCCATCCTCGGCACTCACACTTATCTTGAGGCTTTTAGTAGTTTCCATTTACTTGTCTATGAACTGTATAGGCAACCAAGTAGTCCTTTACCACGGACGCGGCTATTCGAATAGATCATGATAACCCTGCAGGGGTGTACTTCTTCATACATGTTTCCACCACTTAGCGTCTGCACACGACATGTGCTCGGCAGACTTCAAGCGAAAGCCGACGTGGGTGTAGACCACGACCTACCTAAACACTTAAGCCTCTAGTCCAGGTTTATCGCCTATCCAGGTTCCATCCGCAGGGAGTCCGGCCGAGGTTTCCCATATGGCCCCGAACGATGTGAACAGGGTTCCCGAGATACCTAACGGGTATTCGGTACACCCGGCCACGTACCTACCGCATCACAGCCCACCCCTACGGTCAGCGCTGTCCACGGCCTCCAGTAGGCTACAAACACCAGAAACTACTTGCAACTCCTGGACAGAGAGCTAGGGTGAATAAGAAGTTGAGCGGGGTCATATTTCAGGGCCCAATGCATGGTAGTAGCTGTATCTTAAATCACACATACAGATCTCAGTGCTTAAGGTCGGCTTCAATGAAACAACCCACCATGTACTCCTACATGGCCTCTCATCGATACCTTTACCAAATCGTGTTCACCACACCACTCTCATTACCGACATAATCATTTCACTCTAGCCCACCACCCAGATGAACCAGACCTGACACGACTCTAAGCATAGCAAGCATAGCAAGGTAGGAACAACACATACATATGGCTCAATCAACTCCTACACATGCTAGTGGGTTTCATCTAGTTACTGTGGCAATGACAGGTCATGCAGAGGAAATGGGTTCAACTACCGTAGCACACAGCAGTTTGAAACGCGTTGTCTTAATGCAGTAAAAGAGAGCAGGAGCGAGAACATGGGATTGTATCGATATGATCAAATGGTTGGTTGCTTGCCTGATGGTTCGATGCACTGATACGGTTCTTCGTTAGGGTAATCACGGTACTCCTCGGAGGCAGAACCTGTCGCAAAGGACACCGATACACAACCATCACCAAACAATGTGCAACAATATGATGCATGCATGAAACATGGCAATATGAGTGTGTTAGGCTAATGCAACTAAAACCAGAAGGGTTTGAACAAATTTGAATCAAAGATTCAAATTTCAAACTTAAACATGGCCTTTTAAAGTGCTTTTCCTTGTTCTGCTTAAAACATCAACTTAACTTGTTTAGTCATGCATGAAAATAGTGCAGATGGATAGATTGGATTTTTCTGATCATTTTTCATATATAATTTGTCTAATTTGGAGTTACAGAATAAAAGTTATGAATTTTTGAAGTTTAAATAATATTCTGGAATTTCCTGATTTAAATTAAATCCAGAAATATATATATTGCGCCAGCATGACGTCAGCATGACGTCAGTGGTCAACTGCGGCTGGCTGGGGTCAAACCTGACGTGTGGGGTCCACACGTCAGTGACAGGGGGGTTTAACAGGGTTAGTTTAATTCTAATTAGGAATTAGTGGCGCTGGGGCCCACTGGTCAGTGTCAGGGGGGTTGACTAACAGTGATTAGCACTAATCTGACCACCTGGCCAACGGGGCCCATGCGTCAGTGACCCTGGGGGGGTCAATCCCCAGGTCAAACAGGTCAAACCCACCAGCGACATGACGCCGGCGAGGCCCGAGACGGCGGCGCGACACGGAAACGCGCTACAGGGCACGGGCGAGGCCGTGCTTGGGCTCGTTGGAGAGCCCTTGCTCCCGCGCGTCGAACGGTGGTGGTGGCCGTGCCTGTGGTGGCCGGTACCGACGACGGCGAGCTCGTGAGCGGCGGCCGGAGTTCGGCCAACGGCGGGTTAGGCGATGCAGGGCGCTAGGGGAGGCGTTGGTGCGTGCTACGTGCTCCTGGTGAGGTGTGGAGCACGATGGTGTGCTCGGCTTCGAGCTACAACGGCTCTAGCCACGGCGGCGACGAGGCACGGCGGCGGCGAGCTTCGGAGCTCAAGGGGGCGGCAACTACAGGAAGCTAGGGACGACGGGGCAAGGGGGAATCGGGTCAGTGGCTCACCGCGGAGCTGCAGGGATGGTTAGCGGGCTCGGGGACGTCCGTTAGCTCTCGATTCGACGGCGACGATCTCCGGTGGCCGAGGAGGGGAACGGTGACGTGGGCGGCGATGCAGGGCTTCCGGAGGGGCTTGGCTTGGTGGGGAGGAAGAGGGGGTCGCGGCGGAGCTCCTGAGCTCAGCGGAGGGGCGAGGGGTGGCCGGTGACGGCTGCTATGGCGAACGGCGGCGATGGTGGTGTTCGGCCGTGAGGGAGAGAGCGAGGGAGAGGAGGGGAAGAACCAAGGGAGAGTGAGAGAGAGCAGGGGAGGGCGTGGCGTCGTCCGGGGCATCGAGACGAGGAGGGGAGGGGCAGGCAGGCATGCGAGCAGGTGGCGTGGCGCGGTGGCGCGCGCGCGCGCCGGCCACACTCCCCTCCCTCTGTCGAGGACAAAGACGACAGAGGAGGGAGGCGGGCTGGGCCGCCTGCTGGCTGGGCCGGCCAGCTGGCTGGGCCGGACAGGGAGGAGCCCAGGTAAGCTCCTCCTTTTATTTATTTTTCTTTTTCTAATTTCTGACATTTGTTTTGATTTAAATAAAATATTAAATCATTTATTTACCTTATGCCAATTTTTGGAGGAGCTAAATATATTATTCCAGAGCTCCTTTATAAATGGCATAATATTTGGACATATATTAATATATATAACTAATATATTTCCAATGCAAATATTTATGCATTAATTCCAAATGCCCAAAATAAATACCTATGAGCTCTTAAAAATATTGGTTTGATTTTTATCTCTGTCCAATATTTCCAGAGAGCAACATGAGCATTTTCTTGGACCTTTTTGGAGAAATTTTTATTTGGATCATTTTCAAAAATGATTCTGAGGGTTTCACAAATCCCCATTTCAAATTAAATGGAATTTTAAACATGATGCACACACTCTGATGCATGACTAGCTAGGGTGTGACAACTCACCCCCACTCAAAAGAATCTCGTCCCGAGATTTGGGTTCCTCCGGGAAGAAGGCGGGATACTCGAGTCGAAGACGATCCTCCCTTTCCCAAGTTGCTTCATCCTCAGAATGGTGCGACCATTGTACTTTGAGAAACTTGATATTATGACGTCGGGTGGTACGTTCGGCCTGATCGAGGATACGAATGGGGTACTCTCGATATGTAAGATTATCTTGGAGATCAAGCGTTTCGTGGTCCACTCCACGGATAGGATCCGAGAAGCAACGCCTGAGTTGAGAAACGTGGAAGACATCGTGGACTCTGGAGAGGTGCGGAGGTAGTTCCAACTAGTAGGCAACTTCTCCTCGTTTGGCGAGAATGCGAAAAGGTCCAATGTAACGAGGAGCCAATTTGCCTTTGATACCGAAACGATGGGTTCCCTTCAGAGGGGTGACCCGAAGATAAGCCTTCTCGTCAACCTCGAAAGTCATAGCCTTATATTTTCGGTCATATTGACTCTTTTGACGAGATTGGGCTGTTTTCAACTTTTCATGAACGATACGAACTTGTTCTTCTGCTTCCTGAATCATATCCGGGCCAAAGAATTGTCTTTCCCCGGTCTCTGACCAGTTAAGGGGTGTTCGACACCGTCGTCCATAGAGAACTTCAAAAGGGGCTTTACCCAAGCTAGATTGATAGCTGTTGTTGTAAGCGAATTCGGCAAATGGAAGGCACTTCTCCCAATCCATTCCGAATGAGATAACAGAGGCTCGAAGCATGTCTTCTAGAATCTGGTTGACGCGTTCCACTTGACCACTCGACTGAGGGTGGAAGGCGGTGCTAAAGGAGAGACGGGTTCCCATAGCATTTTGGAAACTTTCCCAAAATCGAGAGGTGAAAAGACTTCCTCGATCCGAGTTGATTTCCAAGGGAACACCATGGAGGGACACTATTCGGGAGATGTATAAGTCTGCCAGCTGGCTAGCGGTTATACTCTCACGAACAGGTAAGAAATGGGCTACTTTGGAAAGACGATCGACCACGACGAAAATAGCATTATTCCCTCTCTTGGTCCTGGGAAAACCGGTAATGAAATCCATACCAATTTTATCCCATTTCCATTCAGGAATAGCTAAGGGTTGGAGGGTGCCAGCAGGCCGTTGATGCTCTGCTTTTACACGACGACAGACGTCGCAATTAGCGATATACTGAGCAATTTCTCTCTTCATCCTAGTCCACCAGAACCTCTGGCGTAGGTCCTGATACATCTTAGTACTATCGGGATGAATGGTGAGAGGAGATTCATGAGCCTCCTTAAGGATCAACTGCCGTAGATGTTGGTTCTTGGGAACCACTAGACGGTTCTCAAAGTACACAACACCATGATCATTTGTGGAGAAACAACTAGCACCTCCGCTAGCAATGTTCTCTTTGATTTTAGATATTCCCTTATCTCGCTTTTGGGCAGCGATGATTTGATCCGTAAGAGTAGGTTTTGCTACCAAGGTGGAAAGAAAACCTTGAGGTACAATGTGAAGGTTAAGCTTCCGAAATTCCTCATAGAGAAGCGGTTAACTTTGTTGTAACATCAGGTTGTTACAATAAGATTTACGACTTAGCGCATCAGCCATGACGTTGGCTTTCCCTGGGGTGTAGGTTATTCCTAAGTCGAAGTCTGTGATCAACTCAACCCAACGTCTTTGCCTGAGATTCAGATCCGGTTGGGTGAAAATGTACTTCAGACTTTGGTGATCAGTGAATATTTCGCAACGATTACCGAGGAGGTAATGCCGCCAGGTCTTAAGTGCATAGACTACGGCTGCAAGCTCTAGATCACGAGTAGGATAATTCTCCTCATGTGGGTGCAATTGCCGTGAAGCGTGGGCAATTACGTGTCGATCTTGCATGAGAATGCAACCTAGTCCTTGTCGCGAGGCGTCGCAGTAGATAACAAAGTCCTTGGAGAAGTCTGGCGGTACCAGTACGGGAGCAGAGGTCAGGCGTCTTTTCAGTTCCTGAAAGCTGTGCTCACATTGTGGAGTCCACTCGAACTTCTTATCTTTCTTGAGGAGTTCGGTTAGAGGTTTAGCAACCTTGGAGAAGTTCTCGAAAAAGCGACGACAATAGCTCGCTAAGCCCAGAAAACTCCGAACACTAGCCTTAGATGTTCGGCAACCAGAATTCACATTTAGAAAATTTGGCATAAAGGCGATGCTCTCGAAGTTTCTTCAACACTAGCCTTAGATGTTCGGCATGTTCTTCCTCATTCTTGGAGTAGATGAGTATATCATCGAGGTAAACCACGACGAATTTATCCAAATACTCCATGAAGATTGAGTTCATTAACCGAGAAAAGGTGGCTGGAGCGTTGGTTAAACCGAAGGACATGACGGTGTACTCGTATTGGCCATAACGAGTAACAAAGGCCGTTTTAGGAATGTCCCCGTTTCTGATTTTGATTTGATGGTAGCCCAACCTCAAGTCCATCTTGGAGAAGACTGAGGATCCAGCGAGCTGATCATACAGGTCGTTGATCCTGGGAAGCGGATATTTGTTCTTGATTGTGACCAAATTGACAGGTCGGTAATCTACAACCATCCGGTCCGTACCATCCTTCTTCTTGACGAATAGGACGGGGCAAGCCCACGGGGATGAGCTAGGTTGGATGAAACCCTTTTTCAAGGACTCATCGAGTTGTTTCTTAAGCTCGGCTAGTTCTAGGGGTGCCATCTTATAGGGTCTTCTAGCAATCGGCACGGTTCCTGGGATGAGGTCTATTACGAACTCAACATCCCTGTCAGGTGGAACACCTGGCAATTCTTCTGGTGTCACACCCTAGCTAGTCATGCATTAGAGTGTTGCATCATGTTTACTCTTTCATCAGAAACTTGAAATGGGGATCTGTGAAACCCTCAGAATCATTTTTAAAATGACCCAAATAAAAATTTCTCCAAAAGGGTCCAAGAAAATGCTCATGTTGATCTCTGAAAATATTGGACAGAGATAAAAATCAAACCAATATTTTTAGTGGCTCATGGACATTTATTTTGGGCATTTGGAATTAATGCATAAATATTTGCTTTGGAAATATATTTCTATATATATTAATATATGTCCAAATATTATGCCAATTATAAAGGAGCTCTGGAATAATATATCTAGCCCCTGAAAAATTTGGCATAAGTTAAATAAATGATTTACTATATTATTTAAATCAAAACAAATGTCAGAAATTAGAAAAACAGAAAAAAATAAAAGGGAGAAGCTTACCTGGGCTCCTCACTGTGCAGCCCATCAAGCTGGCCGGCCCAGCCAGCAGGCGGCCCAGCCCGCCTCCCTCCTCTGTCGTCTTCGTCCCGACAGAGGGAGGGGAGTGTGGCCGGCGCGCGCGCCCACCACCGCGCCACGCCACCTCTCTCCCTGCCTGCCTGCCCTCCCCTCCTCGCCTCGATGCCCTGGACGACGCCACGCCTCCCCCCTGCTCTCTCTCACTCGCCCTCGGCTCTTTCCCTCCTCTCCCTCGCTCTCTCTCTCACGGCCGAACACCACCGTCGCCGCCGTTCGCCTTAGCAGCCGTCTCCGGCCACCCCTCGCTTCCCCGACTAGCTCAGAAGCTCCGCCACAACCCCCTCGTCCTCCCCACCGCTCCACAGGCCTCCGGAAGCCCTGCATCGCCGCCACGTCGCTGTTCCCCTCCTCGGACTCCGACCACCATCGCCGTCGATTCGCCGTCTCCAGCGCGTCCCCGAGCCCGCTTCGACGCCCACTGCAACCGCGGTGAGCTACGCCACCGTTTCCCCCTCTTCTCCCCCTCGTTCCCTCACCGCAGCCTCCTCCCCACCACGGCCGAACCTCCGCCGTCGCCGAGCTCGCCGTCGACGCAGCTCCGGTGACCATTTGGTCACCCCGGCGAGTCCAACGAGTTCGTAAGGCTCCATAGAGCATCCCTAGCGCCTCGCTTCGCTCGCCTTCGAGCTCCAACCCCGTTTCCGTGCACGACCGAACCCCGGCGGCCGCAGCCGAGCTCGCCGCCGTCGACTCCGGCCACCTCAGGCACGGCCACCACCACCGATCGACGCGCGGGAGCAAGAGCTCTCCAACGAGCCCAAGAACGGCCTCGCCCGTGCCCTGTAGCGCGATCCCGCATCGCGCCGCCGTCTCGGGCCTCACCGGCGTCACGTCGCCGGTGGGTTTGACCCACTTTGACCACGGCAGGAACCCCCCCTGAGTCCCTGACAGGTGGGCCCAGCCCTGTAGCTAATTAGGATTAGCGCTAACCACTGTTAGTTAACCCCCTGACACTGACTAGTGGGCCCCAGCGCCACTAATTAGTAATTAGGATTAATTTAACCCTGTTTAAACCCCCTATCACTGACATGTGGGCCCCACACGTCAGGTTTGACTCCAGCCAGCCGCAGTTGACCACTGACGTCATGCTGACGTCATGCTGGCGCAATAATTATATTTCTGGATTTAATTTAAATCAGGAAATTCCAGAATATTATTTAAACTTCAAAAATTCATAACTTTTATTCTGTAACTCCAAATTGGACAAATTATATATGAAAAATGATCAGAAAAATCCAATCTATCCATCTGTACTATCTTCATGCATGATAAAACAAGTTAAATTGATGTTTCAAGCAGAACACGGAAAAGCACTTTAAAAGGCCATATTTGAATTTGAAATTTGAATCCTTGATTCAAATTTGTTCAAACCCTTCTGGTTTTAGTTGCATTAGCCCAACACACTCATATTGCCATGTTTCATGCATGCATCATATTGTTGCACATTGTTTGGTGATGGTTGTGTATCGGTGTCCTTTGCGACAGGTTCTGCCTCCGAGGAGTACCGTGATTACCCTAACGAAGAACCGTATCAGTGCATCGAACCATCAGGCAAGCAACCAACCATTTGATCATATCGATACAATCCCATGTTCTCGCTCCTGCTCTCTTTTACTGCATTAAGACAACGCGTTTCAAACTGCTGTGTGCTATGGTAGTTGAACCCATTTCCTCTGCATGACCTGTCATTGCCACAGTAACTAGATGAAACCCACTAGCATGTGTAGGAGTTGATTGAGCCATATGTATGTGTTGTTCCTACCTTGCTATGCCTGCTATGCTTAGAGTCGTGTCAGGTCTGGCTCATCTGGGTGATGGCTAGAGTGAAATGACTATGTCGGTAATGAGAGTGGTGTGGTGAACACGATTTGGTAAAGGTATCGATGAGAGGCCATGTAGGAGTACATGGTGGGTTGTTTCATTGAAGCCGACCTTAAGCACTGAGATCTGTATGTGTGATTTAAGATAAAGCTACTACCATGCATTGGGCCCTGAAATATGACCCCGCTCGACTTCTTATTCACCCTAGCTCTCTGTCCAGGAGTTGCAAGTAGTTTCTGGTGTTTGTAGCCTACTGGAGGCCGTGGACAGCGCTGACCGTAGGGGTGGGCTGTGATGCGGTAGGTACGTGGCACGGTGTACCGAATACCCGTTAGCTATCTCGGGAACCCTGTTCACATCGTTCGGGGCCGTATGGGAAACCTCGGCCGGACTCCCTGCGGATGGGACCTGAATAGGCGATAAACCTGGACTAGAGGCTTAAGTGTTTAGGTAGGTCGTGGTCTACACCAACGTCGGCTTTCGCTTGAAGTCTGCCGAGCACATGTCGTGTGCAGACGCTAAGTGGTGGAAACATGTATGAAGAAGTACACCCCTGCAGGGTTAACATGATCTATTCGAATAGCCGCGTCCGCGGTAAAGGACTACTTGGTTGCCTATACAGTTCATAGACAAGTAAATGGAAACTACTAAAAGCCTCAAGATAAGAGTGAGTGCCGAGGATGGCTCTTCCGTAGGAAGACGGAGGCGGATCCTCGGTAGTGTATTGAAGTGGTGAGTAGTGGACTCGTGTGCGCAAAACCTTTTCAAGTTGGAGTATCGTAGGATAGTCTAGCCAAGAGTCAAAGCTGGCTTGCTGCAATAACTCCACCAACCCTTCTTGATACTAAGCATGTATGTAGGATCTGATGTAAGTCTTGCTGAGTACCTTTGTACTCATGTTGCTATAATCTACATTTTTACAGAAGACGCTGCAACCCCTTCTGATGGGTTCTATGTAGACGTTGACATCAACGAGTAGGCTAAAGACCCAGGTGGTGACCCTGAGCTTGTGAAGGACCTTGTAGTATAGTTAGGCTTCCCAAGCCTCTTTTATTTTACTAGTTGTCTGTACTCAGACAAGTTACCTCCGCTGCTGGTTTGTATGACTGTATGACTTGAATGTTGGGTCGTGAGACCCGTATCTTTGTGTATGCTATGTATGGCTCCCTGAGCCTTAAATAAAGTACTTGTGTCGTAGAGTCATGTTGTGATGCTTCGTTGTATTTGCACATATCGAGCATATTGTGTGTATGATTGAAATGCTTGGTATGTGTGGGATCTGACTATCTAGTTGTTTATCTTTAGTAGCCTCTCTTACCGGGAAATGTCTCCTAGTGTTACCGCTGAGCCATGGTAGCTTGCTACTGCTCTGGAACACTTAGGCTGGCCGTCATGTGTCCTTCTTCGTTCCTGTGTCTGTCCCTTCGGGGAAATGTCACGCTTTGAGTACTGGAGTCCTGTTAGCCCGCTACAGCCCGGTTTACCGGAGTCCTGTTAGCCCAGTGCTACAGCCCGGACCCACTTGCTGATGACCGACACGTTCGAAGCTGGGTCATGGATGCCTGTCCCTGTAAGTCTGTGCCACTTTGGGTTTACGACTAGTCATGTCAGCCCGGGCTCTTTATCATATGGATGCTAGCGACACTATCATATACGTGAGCCAAAATGCGCAAACGGTCCCGGGCAAAGGTAAGGCGACACCCATGGGGATACCGTGCGTGAGGCCGCAAAGTGATATGAGGTGTTACCGGCTAGATCGATGTGACATCGAGTCGGGGTCCTGACAGCGTTGGTATCAGAGCCGGACTGCCTGTAGGTTCTCCAAGCCAAACTGGTCGATGTTGAGTCTAGAAATTCTTTAGTTATATGTAGGGGAATTGTTTGTGGGTTGGAACGTAAGGCTCTTTTTACTCCTTTATCTTATGACATTCTGATCTGAGTCAGTCCATTCTTCCACCGGGGGTTAAGGAATTAGGATCTATTCTCTCTATCAGGATCACGTGTTACTAATCAGTAGTACCTTATAAGTTTGATGGATACAAGCCTAGTTCAGTTCTACTACCACATTATGTTGTTAGAATGGATTCAGAACTTTGTTATGATGATGTTGAGGGTGTACGAAATCCTTTGTCAAATGTCTCAAAATCCTTCTTGAGCATTTACAGCTGTTATGCTGCCGAAATTTTGCTAGAAATTCTAATGCCTTTGCATTATGATTGTGCTTTCAGATGGCCACTCGCGACCTCAATCAAGTGGTTCGCCTGACTCGATGCCTAGATGTACCCGGCCATACTGCCAAGTTGGTCAGGGTAATGACTGAGGCTGGATACCGCTGGTATCCTGAGTACACGGTCGAAGAGCAATTCCGAGACTTTAATCAAAGCCAGTATCTCTGCACTGTCAGGATATTTCCATCTTATCCTGGATCCACCGAGCCTCTTCACTGCTCTTATGGACTCGGGGTTACTATTGAGATGGCTGTGCAGGACGCCGCCTACTCTATGATGACCATTATGCGAGTCAGATCTGGTATATTTCGGGACTCTGATTTCCGGTATATGCCAGGATCACTTCCGGGAGCACAAGGGTATCTCCAGGCTATTTATGCTGACCCCACTCAGGAGGATTCACGGACTCGCACCACTGCTGAGATGCTCGAGGATAAGGACCGTGAAAATCGGGCCTTGAGGTTAGAGCTCTTCAATACCCGTGCTGACCACTGGGCCACATTAACTCGGTTCGCACCGGCGGTGCAAGCTGGATGTTCGGATATGCGCGATCTCTATCCTGTGAGATCTGCTCTGCCAGACATGATGGTTTGGCGTGATGTAGGAGGCATCACCCCACCTCGCGGTCCCCGCAGGCCACCGTCTGTTGGTCCAAGGCCTCAACCTAGCCCCTATGGTCCACAAGCTCTGCGAGATCGTCTGTTTCCGGATGATCATGTTGAGCTTCCAGGCTATGGAGGTGACTTTTACGAGGACTACTACGGATCGGTCTGAGTTAGTGGTAGTATCACTAGTTCGCACTAGCTGTGTCGTCTATCATCCCGCGTGACTCGTGGGATATGACCTAGTTGTACTCTTTCCGGAGGTGTAGAAGAATAATGTATAGGAGCTTGGAATGCCTCCGATGAGATGTAATCCTTTTCTCACCGTAATAGTACTTTGTTTGGTCTTGTACTAAACCCTGTATGGTGTGTATGACGATGGAATAAAAGAAGCAGTTTCTGTTTTTACCATGTCATACGGATGATCATCTTGCATTTCGAGTTATTCCTTACATTCTGTATCCTATGTCGGAATTTTAACATTCTGACTAAATCATTGTCTTGTTACCTAGGATGGTCAACACGCGCGCTAACCCTACTTCTCAAGAGCAGGCCGAAGGCAGTGAAGGCAGGAATGAAAATCTGCCTCATCCTCCTTCACTAGCCGAGGTTATGATGGAAGCTGAGAGAAACAAGCGGGAGACCAACCGTTTGTTGGAGCGTATTGAACAGAACACGGCACACCATCAGAGGACTAACGTGGTGTCACTTAGTGATTTTATCAAATTACATCCACCCACGTTCCACCACTCCGTCGAGCCTCTCGACGCTGATGACTGGCTTCGCAGTATCTCTCACAAACTGCGTTCCGCGCTGGTAGCGGAGGCTGGCAAGGTCACCTTTGCTGCATATCATCTTGAAGGCCCCGCCAGTCTATGGTGGGAAAATTATGGAGCTATGCGCCCAGCGGGCCATGTCACTACTTGGGCTGAGTTCAGCGAGGCTTTCCGTGAGCATCATATTCCGGAGGGTCTCATGGACCGCAAACGTGAAGAATTTTGCAGTTTCACCCAAGGCCGACTTTCTGTGGATGTTTACAGCAGGGAGTTTGGTAATCTCGCACGATATGCAACCGAGGAAGTTTCTACTGACGCCAAGAAGCAAGCAAGGTTCCGTAAGGGCCTTAGTCCTAAGCTTCGCCGCGACCTCCGTCTGCATGAGTGCACATCCTTCCAGAAACTTGTCAACAAAGCCATCAGTGCTGAAACTGGTCAGACTGACTATGACGCAACACGCAAGCATGGCCGTGATATGGGTTCCTCATCCGGTGCTGGTCCTCAGAAGCGCCGCGTGTGGGTACCCAACACCGCCCTGCCACCCAGGTTCACACCGAGGCCATCCTTCCAGGCGCCTCGCCCCGTTCAGCAGTCTGCACCGGCCAAGCCCTATGGGGGTCCAACTAACAATGCTCCTCCACGTACCAGTTCCGTGACTTGTTTCAAGTGTGGGGAATCTGGCCACTATATGCGTGAGTGTCCCCAGACCAACCCCAACCAGTCTGCTAAAGCTGTTGGCCGTGGCAAGCCGACAGGAAAAGTATTCCACGCCAAGCCGGTCACCGCTACACGTGGCCATGTCAACTGTATCTCTGCCGAAGAAGCTCAAGAGGATCCCAACGTCGTTCTCGGTACGCTTCTTGTTAATTGCCACCCGACATCTGTTCTTTTCGATACAGGAGCCTCTCATTCTTTTATATCTGAAAACTATGCTCGCTTGCATAACGTCGCATTCGGTGATATGCCAACCTCTATGGTAATTCAAACTCCGGGATCCAAATGGCAAACTTCTAGAGTAAGCCATGGAAATGAAATCCAAGTCGACAGACTTGTTTTCCTTGCCTCTTTGATAGCCCTTAAATTTTCAGATATCAATATCATTCTGGGTATGGACTGGATGTCAGCTCATCAAGCCAAAATTGATTGCTTCTCTAGGACTGTTCAACTCACCCATCCTTCGGGGAAGATAGTCAATGTCTTGACCCGAATAGCTAAGCGACAATTATATTCTCTTAACGCCAGCCCTTTGCCAGACCTTGAGGACGTTCCGGTAGTCCGTGACTTCCCGGATGTCTTCCCAGAAGAATTGCCAGGTGTTCCACCTGACAGGGATGTTGAGTTCGTAATAGACCTCATTCCAGGAACCGTTCCGATTGCTAGAAGACCTTATAAGATGGCACCACTAGAACTAGCCGAGCTTAAGAAACAACTCGATGAGTCCTTGAAAAAGGGTTTCATCCGACCTAGTTCATCTCCGTGGGCTTGCCCCGTCCTATTCGTCAAGAAGAAGGATGGTACGGACCGGATGGTTGTAGATTACCGACCTGTCAATTTGGTCACAATCAAGAACAAATATCCGCTTCCCAGGATCAACGACCTGTATGATCAGCTCGCTGGATCTTCAGTCTTCTCCAAGATGGATTTGAGGTTGGGCTACCATCAAATCAAAATCAGAAACGGGGACATTCCTAAAACGGCCTTTGTTACTCGTTATGGCCAATACGAGTACACCGTCATGTCCTTCGGATTAACCAACGCTCCAGCCACCTTTTCTCGGTTAATGAACTCAATCTTCATGGAGTATTTGGATAAATTCGTCGTAGTTTATCTCGATGATATACTCATCTACTCCAAGAACGAGGAAGAACATGCCGAACATTTAAGGCTAGTGTTGAAGAAACTTCGAGAGCATCGCCTTTATGCCAAAATTTCTAAATGTGAATTCTGGTTGCCAGAAGTGACCTATCTGGGTCATGTAATATCTGGTAAAGGTATTGCTGTTAACCCTGAGCGAGTTCAAGCCGTCCTTAACTGGACTCCACCTAAATCGGTCAAGCAAGTTCGTAGTTTTCTAGGCTTAGCGAGCTATTGTCGTCGCTTTGTCGAGAACTTCTCCAAGGTTGCCAAACCTCTAACCGAACTCCTCAAGAAAGATAAGAAGTTCGAGTGGACTCCACAATGTGAGCACAGCTTTCAGGAACTGAAAAGACGCCTGACTTCTGCTCCCGTACTGGTACCGCCAGACTTCTCCAAGGATTTTGTTATCTACTGCGACGCCTCGCGACAAGGACTAGGTTGCATTCTCATGCAAGATCGACACGTAATTGCCTACGCTTCACGGCAATTGCACCCACATGAGGAGAATTATCCTACTCATGATCTAGAGCTTGCAGCTGTAGTCTATGCACTTAAAACCTGGCGACATTACCTCCTCGGTAATCGTTGCGAAATATTCACTGATCACCAAAGTTTGAAGTACATCTTCACCCAACCGGATCTGAACCTCAGGCAAAGACGTTGGGTTGAATTGATCACAGACTTCGACTTAGGAATAACCTACACCCCAGGGAAAGCCAACGTCATGGCTGATGCGCTAAGTCGTAAATCTTATTGTAACAATCTGATGTTACAACAAAGTCAACCGCTTCTCCATGAGGAATTTCGGAAGCTTAACCTTCACATTGTTCCTCAAGGATTTCTTTCCACCTTGGTGGCGAAACCTACTCTTACGGATCAAATAATTGCTGCCCAGAAGCGAGATAAGGGAATAGCTAAGATCAAGGAGAACATTGCTAGCGGAGGTGCTAGTTGTTTCTCCACAAATGATCATGGTGTTGTGTACTTTGAGAACCGTCTAGTGGTTCCCAAGAACCAGCATCTACGACAGTTGATCCTTAAGGAGGCTCATGAATCCCCTCTCACCATTCATCCCGGTAGTACTAAGATGTATCAGGACCTACGCCAGAGGTTCTGGTGGACTAGGATGAAGAGAGAAATTGCTCAGTATATTGCAAATTGCGACGTCTGTCGTCGTGTAAAAGCAGAGCACCAACGGCCTGCTGGCACCCTTCAACCCTTAGCTATTCCTGAATGGAAATGGGATAAAATTGGTATGGATTTCATTACCGGTTTTCCCAGGACCAAGAGAGGGAATAATGCTATTTTCGTCGTGGTCGATCGTCTTTCCAAAGTAGCCCATTTTCTACCTGTGCGAGAGAGTATAACCGCTAGTCAGCTGGCAGACTTATACATCTCCCGAATAGTGTCCCTTCATGGTGTTCCTTTGGAAATTAACTCGGATCGAGGAAGTCTTTTCACCTCTCGATTTTGGGAAAGTTTCCAAAATGCTATGGGAACTCGTCTCTCCTTTAGCACCGCCTTCCACCCTCAGTCGAGTGGTCAAGTGGAACGCGTCAACCAAATTCTAGAAGACATGCTTCGAGCCTCTGTTATCTCATTCGGAATGGACTGGGAGAAGTGCCTTCCATTTGCCGAATTCGCTTACAACAACAGCTATCAATCTAGCTTGGGTAAAGCCCCTTTTGAAGTTCTCTATGGACGACGGTGTCGAACACCCCTTAACTGGTCAGAGACCGGGGAAAGACAATTCTTTGGCCCGGACATGATTCAGGAAGCAGAAGAACAAGTTCGCATCATTCGTGAAAAGTTGAAAACAGCCCAATCTCGTCAAAAGAGTCAATATGACCGAAAACATAAGGCTATGACTTTCGAGGTTGACGAGAAGGCTTATCTTCGGGTCACCCCTCTGAAGGGAACCCATCGTTTCGGTATCAAAGGCAAATTGGCTCCTCGTTACATTGGACCTTTTCGCATTCTTGCCAAACGAGGGGAAGTTGCCTACCAGCTGGAACTACCTCCGCATCTCTCCAGAGTCCACGATGTCTTCCACGTTTCTCAACTCAGGCGTTGCTTCTCGGATCCTATCCGTGAAGTGGACCACGAAACGCTTGATCTCCAAGATAATCTTACATATCGAGAGTACCCCATTCGTATCCTCGATCAGGCCGAACGTATCACCCGACGTCAGAACATCAAGTTCCTCAAAGTACAATGGTCGCACCATTCTGAGGATGAAGCAACCTGGGAAAGGGAGGATCGTCTTCGACTTGAGTACCCCGCCTTCTTCCCGGAGGAACCTAAATCTCGGGACGAGATTCTTTTGAGTGGGGGTGAGTTGTCACACCCTAGCTAGTCATGCATTAGAGTGTTGCATCATGTTTACTCTTTCATCAGAAACTTGAAATGGGGATCTGTGAAACCCTCAGAATCATTTTTAAAATGACCCAAATAAAAATTTCTCCAAAAGGGTCCAAGAAAATGCTCATGTTGATCTCTGAAAATATTGGACAGAGATAAAAATCAAACCAATATTTTTAGTGGCTCATGGACATTTATTTTGGGCATTTGGAATTAATGCATAAATATTTGCTTTGGAAATATATTTCTATATATATTAATATATGTCCAAATATTATGCCAATTATAAAGGAGCTCTGGAATAATATATCTAGCCCCTGAAAAATTTGGCATAAGTTAAATAAATGATTTACTATATTATTTAAATCAAAACAAATGTCAGAAATTAGAAAAACAGAAAAAAATAAAAGGGAGAAGCTTACCTGGGCTCCTCACTGTGCAACCCATCCAGCTGGCCGGCCCAGCCAGCAGGCGGCCCAGCCCGCCTCCCTCCTCTGTCGTCTTCGTCCCGACAGAGGGAGGGGAGTGTGGCCGGCGCGCGCGCCCGCCACCGCGCCACGCCACCTCTCTCCCTGCCTGCCTGCCCTCCCCTCCTCGCCTCGATGCCCTGGACGACGCCACGCCTCCCCCCTGCTCTCTCTCACTCACCCTCGGCTCTTTCCCTCCTCTCCCTCGCTCTCTCTCTCACGGCCGAACACCACCGTCGCCGCCGTTCGCCTTAGCAGCCGTCTCCGGCCACCCCTCGCTTCCCCGACTAGCTCAGAAGCTCCGCCACAACCCCCTCGTCCTCCCCACCGCTCCACAGGCCTCCGGAAGCCCTGCATCGCCGCCACGTCGCTGTTCCCCTCCTCGGACTCCGACCACCGTCGCCGTCGATTCGCTGTCTCCAGCGCGTCCCCGAGCCCGCTTCGACGCCCACTGGAACCGCGGTGAGCTACGCCACCGTTTCCCCCTCTTCTCCCCCTCGTTCCCTCACCGCAGCCTCCTCCCCACCACGGCCGAACCTTCGCCGTCGCCGAGCTCGTCGTTGACGCAGCTCCGGTGACCATTTGGTCACCCCGGCGAGTCCAACGAGTTCGTAAGGCTCCATAGAGCATCCCTAGCGCCTCGCTTCGCTCGCCTTCGAGCTCCAACCCCGTTTCCGTGCACGACCGAACCCCGGGGGCCGCAGCCGAGCTCGCCGCCGTCGACTCCGGCCACCTCAGGCACGGCCACCACCACCGATCGACGCGCGGGAGCAAGAGCTCTCCAACGAGCCCAAGAACGGCCTCGCCCGTGCCCTGTAGCGTGATCCTGCATCGCGCCGCCGTCTCGGGCCTCGCCGGCGTCACGTCGCCGGTGGGTTTGACCCACTTTGACCACGGCAGGAACCCCCCCTGAGTCCCTGACAGGTGGGCCCAGCCCTGTAGCTAATTAGGATTAGCGCTAACCACTGTTAGTTAACCCCCTGACACTGACTAGTGGGCCCCAGCGCCACTAATTAGTAATTAGGATTAATTTAACCCTGTTTAAACCCCCTATCACTGACGTGTGGGCCCCACACGTCAGGTTTGACTCCAGCCAGCCGCAGTTGACCACTGACGTCATGCTGACGTCATGCTGGCGCAATAATTATATTTCTGGATTTAATTTAAATCAGGAAATTCCAGAATATTATTTAAACTTCAAAAATTCATAACTTTTATTCTGTAACTCCAAATTGGACAAACTATATATGAAAAATGATCAGAAAAATCCAATCTATCCATCTGTACTATCTTCATGCATGATCAAACAAATAAATTGATGTTTCAAGCAGAACAAGGAAAAGCACTTTAAAAGGCCATATTTGAATTTGAAATTTGAATCCTTGATTCAAATTTGTTCAAACCCTTCTGGTTTTAGTTGCATTAGCCCAACACACTCATATTGCCATGTTTCATGCATGCATCATATTGTTGCACATTGTTTGGTGATGGTTGTGTATCGGTGTCCTTTGCGACAGGTTCTGCCTCCGAGGAGTACCGTGATTACCCTAACGAAGAACCGTATCAGTGCATCGAACCATCAGGCAAGCAACCAACCATTTGATCATATCGATACAATCCCATGTTCTCGCTCCTGCTCTCTTTTACTGCATTAAGACAACGCGTTTCAAACTGCTGTGTGCTACGGTAGTTGAACCCATTTCCTCTGCATGACCTGTCATTGCCACAGTAACTAGATGAAACCCACTAGCATGTGTAGGAGTTGATTGAGCCATATGTATGTGTTGTTCCTACCTTGCTATGCCTGCTATGCTTAGAGTCGTGTCAGGTCTGGCTCATCTGGGTGATGGCTAGAGTGAAATGACTATGTCGGTAATGAGAGTGGTGTGGTGAACACGATTTGGTAAAGGTATTGATGAGAGGCCATGTAGGAGTACATGGTGGGTTGTTTCATTGAAGCCGACCTTAAGCACTGAGATCTGTATGTGTGATTTAAGATAAAGCTACTACCATGCATTGGGCCCTGAAATATGACCCCGCTCGACTTCTTATTCACCCTAGCTCTCTGTCCAGGAGTTGCAAGTAGTTTCTGGTGTTTGTAGCCTACTGGAGGCCGTGGACAGCGCTGACCGTAGGGGTGGTCTGTGATGCGGTAGGTACGTGGCACGGTGTACCGAATACCCGTTAGGTATCTCGGGAACCCTGTTCACATCGTTCGGGGCCGTATGGGAAACCTCGGCTGGACTCCCTGCGGATGGGACCTGAATAGGCGATAAACCTGGACTAGAGGCTTAAGTGTTTAGGTAGGTCGTGGTCTACACCCACGTCGGCTTTCGGTTGAAGTCTGCCGAGCACATGTCGTGTGCAGACGCTAAGTGGTGGAAACATGTATGAAGAAGTACACCCCTGCAGGGTTAACATGATCTATTCGAATAGCCGCGTCCGCGGTAAAGGACTACTTGGTTGCCTATACAGTTCATAGACAAGTAAATGGAAACTACTAAAAGCCTCAAGATAAGAGTGAGTGCCGAGGATGGCTCTTCCGTAGGAAGACGGAGGCGGATCCTCGGTAGTGTATTGAAGTGGTGAGTAGTGGACTCGTGTGCGCAAAACCTTTTCAAGTTGGAGTATCGTAGGATAGTCTAGCCAAGAGTCAAAGCTGGCTTGCTGCAATAACTCCACCAACCCTTCTTGATACTAAGCATGTATGTAGGATCTGATGTATGTCTTGCTGAGTACCTTTGTACTCATGTTTCTATAATCTACATTTTTACAGAAGACGCTGCAACCCCTTCTGATGGGTTCTATGTAGACGTTGACATCAACGAGTAGGCTAAAGACCCAGGTGGTGACCCTGAGCTTGTGAAGGACCTTGTAGTATAGTTAGGCTTCCCAAGCCTCTTTTATTTTACTAGTTGTCTGTACTCAGACAAGTTACCTCCGCTGCTGGTTTGTATGACTGTATGACTTGAATGTTGGGTCGTGAGACCCGTATCTTTGTGTATGCTATGTATGGCTCCCTGAGCCTTAAATAAAGTACTTGTGTCGTAGAGTCATGTTGTGATGCTTCGTTGTATTTGCACATATCGAGCATATTGTGTGTATGATTGAAATGCTTGGTATGTGTGGGATCTGACTATCTAGTTGTTTATCTTTAGTAGCCTCTCTTACCGGGAAATGTCTCCTAGTGTTACCGCTGAGCCATGGTAGCTTGCTACTGCTCTGGAACACTTAGGCTGGCCGGCATGTGTCCTTCTTCGTTCCTGTGTCTGTCCCTTCGGGGAAATGTCACGCTTTGAGTACCGGAGTCCTGTTAGCCCGCTACAGCCCGGTTTACCGGAGTCCTGCTAGCCCAGTGCTACAGCCCGGACCCAATTGCTGATGACCGACACGTTCGAAGCTGGGTCATGGATGCCTGTCCCTGTAAGTCTGTGCCACTTTGGGTTTACGACTAGTCATGTCAGCCCGGGCTCTTTATCATATGGATGCTAGCGACACTATCATATACGTGAGCCAAAAGGCGCAAACGGTCCCGGGAAAAAGGTAAGACGACACCCGTGGGGATACCGTGCGTGAGGCCGCAAAGTGATATGAGGTGTTACCAGCTAGATCGATGTGACATCGAGTCGGGGTCCTGACAATGAAGCCTTGGACGAAATATACAAGATGCTACTTCATAAATTTCGTCCCGAGGCTATTTTAGGTGCTGCGTCACCTTATTATTGGGCCAGGCCCATGTAATTTCGAAATACATAAGTATAGGCTATTTTTAGAGTCCGTATGTGTGGGGAAACAAGAGATAGGGTTTGATGAGGACATCAATACAATTGTTACACCCACAGCCCCTGCTGCTATACATACTGGACCAATTACTAGAGCTCGTGCACGCCAACTAAATTACCAGGTACTTTCGTTTCTTGGTAATGATTCTAATGTTCATGAGAATATGATGCTGCCTAAATTGGATACATTTGTTTTGCTTACAAATGAAGGGCCTAGCTTGGAGAAGGATGAACATTGGAGCAAGAACAAGCATGGAGATGATGGCATGCGCAAGGGGAACAAGAACGGAGTTACAAGTGATGATTTCAGGACTTTGAAGCCACCATAATGGGTGCATGAAGCCTTGGACGAAATATACAAGATGCCACTTCATAATTTTCGTCCCGAGGCTATTTTAGGTGCTGCGTCACCTTATTATTGGGCCAGGCCCATGTAATTTCGAAATACATAAGTATAGGCTATTTTTAGAGTCCGTATGTGTGGGGAAACAAGAGATAGGGTTGATTTCGGACCCCTCCACCAAGGGCCACGAAATTCCCCCCTCTTCCTCCATATATACAGCCCTTAGGGCATCGTTTAGACTTTGGGTTTTGTTTAGATTAAAAGTTCGCCATAGCTGCAACTTCGCGTACTTCGTTTGTGTTCAACGACCAGACAAAGGCGTCACAGAACCCCACCTTGATCAATAAAGCTTTCATCTTATATTCGCAATATCCAGATTGCAATCTTAGTTTCTTGCTTGTTCTTCGTTTGCTCGCAGGAAACAGACCTTCGTGGTCAGGTTGATCGTGCTCCGGCGTGGTCAATAACCTCTCGGAGTTGGTTTAGCGATTGCTAAGGCGCGACGTCCTCGCACGTTCGTAGTCGGATCGTCAAAGTCGACTTCCACCAAAGCGAAATCCACCATCTCATCGAAAGACGGGACACCTTTGCCTCTATCACGAAGTCTGTGATCAACTCAACCCAACGTCTTTGCCTGAGATTCAGATCCGGTTGGGTGAAGATGTACTTCAGGCTTTGGTGATCAGTGAATATCTCGCAACGATTACCGAGGAGGTAATGTCGCCAGGTCTTAAGTGCATAGACTACGGCTGCAAGTTCTAGATCATGAGTAGGATAATTCTCCTCATGTGGGTGCAATTGCCGTGAAGCGTAAGCAATTACGTGTCGATCTTGCATAAGAATGCAACCTAGTCCTTGTCGCGAGGCGTCGCAGTAGATAACAAAGTCTTTGGAGAAGTCTGGCGGTACCAGTACGGGAGCAGAGGTCAGGCGTCTTTTCAGTTCCTGAAAGCTGTGCTCACATTGTGGAGTCCATTCGAACTTCTTATCTTTCTTGAGGAGTTCGGTTAGAGGTTTAGCAACCTTGGAGAAGTTCTCGACAAAGCAACGACAATAGCTCGCTAAGCCCAGAAAACTCCGAACTTGCTTGACCGATTCAGGTGGAGTCCAATCAAGGACGGCTTGAACTCGCTCAGGGTTAACAGCAATACCTTTACCAGATATTACATGACCCAGATAGGTCACTTCTGACAACCAGAATTCACATTTAGAAAATTTGGCATAAAGGCGATGCTCTCGAAGTTTCTTCAACACTAGCCTTAGATGTTCGGCATGTTCTTCCTCGTTCTTGGAGTAGATGAGTATATCATCGAGATAAACTACGACGAATTTATCCAAATACTCCATGAAGATTGAGTTCATTAACCGAGAAAAGGTGGCTGGAGCGTTGGTTAAACCGAAGGACATGACGGTGTACTCGTATTGGCCATAACGAGTAACAAAGGCCGTTTTAGGAATGTCCCCGTTTCTGATTTTGATTTGATGGTAGCCCAACCTCAAATCCATCTTGGAGAAGACTGAGGATCCAGCGAGCTGATCATACAGGTCGTTGATCCTGGGAAGCGGGTATTTGTTCTTGATTGTGACCAAGTTGATAGGTCGGTAATCTACAACCATCCGGTCCGTACCATCCTTCTTCTTGACGAATAGGACGGGGCAAGCCCACGGAGATGAGCTAGGTCGGATGAAACCCTTTTTGAAGGACTCATCGAGTTGTTTCTTAAGCTCGGCTAGTTCTAGGGGTGCCATCTGATAGGGTCTTCTAGCAATCGGAACGGTTCCTGGAATGAGGTCTATTACGAACTCAACATCCCTGTCAGGTGGAACACCTGGCAATTCCTCTGGAAAGACATCCGGGAAGTCACGGACTACCGGAACGTCCTCAAGGTCTGGCAAAGGGCTGGCGTTAAGAGAATATAATTGTCGCTTGGCTATTCGGGTCAAGACATTGACTATCTTCCCCGAAGGATGGGTGAGTTGAACAGTCCTAGAGAAGCAATCAATTTGGGCATGATGAGCTGACATCCAGTCCATACCCAGAATGATATTAATATCTGAAGATTTAAGGGCTATCAAAGACGCAAGGAAAACAAGTCTGTCGACTTGGATCTCATTTCCATAACTTACCCTAGAGGTCTGCCATCTAGACCCAGGGGTAGAGATTTCCATAGTGGATGGCATGTCACAGAATGCAACGTTATGCAAACGAGCATAATTTTCAGATATAAAGGAATGAGAGGCTCCTGTATCGAAAAGGACAGATGCCGGGTGGCAATTAACAAGAAGCGTACCGAGAACGATGTTGGGATCCTCTTGAGCTTCTTCGACAGAGACACAGTTGACATGGCCACGTGAAGCGGTGACCGGCTTGGCGTGGAATACTTTTCCTGTCGGCTTGCCACGGCCAACAGCTTTAGCAGATTGATTGGGGTTGGTCTGGGGGCATTCACGCATATAGTGACCAGATTCCCCACACTTGAAACAAGTCACGGAACTGGTACGTGGAGGAACATTATTGGTTGGACCCCCATAGGGCTTGGCTGGAGCAGACTGTTGTACAGGGCGAGGCGCCTGGAAAGATGGCCTCGGTGTGAACCTGGGTGGCAGGGCGGTGTTGGGCACCCACACGCGGCGCTTCTGAGGACCAGCACCGGATGAGGAACCCGTGTCACGTCCATGCTTGCGTGTTGCGTCATAGTCAGTCTGACCAGTTTCAGCACTGATGGCTTTGTTGACAAGTTTCGAAAAAGATGTGCACTCATGCAGACGGAGGTCGCGGCGAAGCTCAGGAATAAGGCCCTTACGGAACCTTGCTTGCTTCTTGGCGTCAGTAGAAACTTCCTCAGTTGCATATCGGGCGAGATTACCAAACTCCCTGCTATAGGCATCCACAGAAAGTCGGCCTTGGGTGAAACTGCAAAATTCTTCACGTTTACGGTCCATGAGACCCTCCGGAATGTGATGTTCACGGAAAGCCTCGCTGAATTCAGCCCAAGTAGTGACATGGCCCGCTGGGCGCATAGCTCCATAATTCTCCCACCATAGACTGGCGGGGCCTTCAAGATGATATGCAGCAAAGGTGACCTTGTCAGCCTCCGCTACCAGCGCGGAACGCAGTTTGTGAGAGATACTGCGAAGCCAGTCATCAGCGTCGAGAGGCTCGACGGAGTGGTGGAACGTGGGTGGATGCAATTTGATAAAATCACTGAGTGACACCACGT
This sequence comes from Triticum aestivum, assembly GCF_018294505.1. Classification (NCBI taxonomy): domain Eukaryota; kingdom Viridiplantae; phylum Streptophyta; class Magnoliopsida; order Poales; family Poaceae; genus Triticum; species Triticum aestivum. Next base: position 78,692,602 of record NC_057800.1, read on the forward strand.
TAGTCCTCTGATGGTGTGCCGTGTTCTGTTCAATACGCTCCAACAAACGGTTGGTCTCCCGCTTGTTTCTCTCAGCTTCCATCATAACCTCGGCTAGTGAAGGAGGATGAGGCAGATTTGCATCCCTGACTTCACTGCCTTCGGCCTGCTCTTGAGGAGCAGGGTTAGCGCGCGTGTTGACCATCCTAGGTAAACAAGACAATGATTTAGTCAGGATGATAAAATTCCGACATAGGATACAAAATGTAAGGAATAACTCGGAATGCAAGATGATCACCCGTATGACATGGTAGATACAGAAACTGCTTCTTTATTCCATCGTCATACACACCATACAGGGTTTAGTACAAGACCAAACAAAGTACTATTACGGTGAAAAGAGGATTACATCTCATCGGAGGCATTCCAAGCTCCTTTACATTATTTTTCTACTCCTCCGGAAAGAGTACAAACTAGGTCATATCCCACGAGTCACGCGGGACGATAGACGACACAGCTAGTGCGAACTAGTCATACTACCACTAACTCAGACCGATCCGTAGTAGTCCTCGTAGAAGTCACCTCCATAGCCTGGAAGCTCAACATGATCATCCGGAAACAGACGATCTCGCGGAGCTTGTGGACCATAGGGGCTAGGATGAGGCCTTGGACCAACAGACGGTGGCCTGCGGGGACCGCGAGGTGGGGTGATGCCTCCTACATCACGCCAACCCATCACGTCTGGCAGAGCAGATCTCACAGGATAGAGATCGCGCATATCTGAATATCCATCTTGCACCACCGGTGCGAACCGAGTCAAAGTGGCCCAGTGGTCAGCACGGGTATTGAAGAGCTCTAACCTCAAGGCCCGATTTTCACGGTCCTTATCCTCGAGCATCTCAGCAGTGGTGCGAGTCCGTGAATCCTCCTGGGTGGGGTCAGCATAGATAGCCTGGAGATACCCTTGTGCTCCCGGAAGTGATCCTGGCATATACCGGAAATCAGAGTCCCGAAATAGACCAGATCTGACTCGCATAATGGTCATCATAGAGTAGGCGGCGTCCTGCACAGCCATCTCAATAGTAACCCCGAGTCCATAGGAGCAGTGAAGGGGCTCGGTGGATCCAGGATAAGATGGAAATATCCTGACAGTGCAGAGATACTGGCTTTGATTAAAGTCTCGAAATTGCTCTTCGACCGTGTACTCAGGATACCAGCGGTATCCAGCCTCAGTCATTACCCTGACCAACTTGGCAGTATGGCCGGGTACATCTAGGCATCGAGTCAGGCGAACCACTTGATTGAGGTCGCGAGTGGCCATCTGAAAGCACAATCATAATGCAAAGGCATTAGAATTTCTAGCAAAATTTCGGCAGCATAACAGTTGTAAATGCTCAAGAAGGATTTTGAGACATTTGACAAAGGATTTCATACACACTCAACATCATCATATCAAATTCTGAGTCCATCCTAGCACATAATATGGTAGAAGAACTGAACTAGGCTTGTATCCATCATACCTATAAGGTACTACTGATTAGCAACACATGATCCTGATAGAGAGAACAGATCCTAATTCCTTAACCCCCGGTGGAAGAATGGACTGACTCAGATCAGAATGTCATAAGACAAAGGAGTAAAAAGAGCCTTACGTTCCAACTCACAAACAATTCCCCTACATATAACTAAAGAATTTCTAGACTCAACATCGACCAGTTTGGCGTGGAGAACCTACAGGCAGTCCGGCTCTGATGCCAACGCTGTCAGGACCCCGACTCGATGTCACATCGATCTAGCCGGTAACACCTCATATCACTTTGCGGCCTCATGCACGGTATCCCCACGGGTGTCGCCTTACCTTTGCCCGGGACCGTTTGCGCCTTTTGGCTCACGTATATTATAGTGTCGCTAGCATCCATATGATAAGGAGCCCGGGCTGACATGACTAGTCGTAAACCCAAAGTGGCACAGACTTACAGGGACAGGCATCCATGACCCAGCTTCGAACGTGTCGGTCATCAGCAAGTGGGTCCGGGCTGTAGCACTGGGCTAGCAGGACTCCGGTAAACCGGGCTTTAGCGGGCTAACAGGACTCCGGTACTCAAAGCGTGACATTTCCCCGAAGGGACAGACACAGGAACGAAGAAGGACACATGCCGGCCAGCCTAAGTGTTCCAGAGCAGTAGCAAGCTACCATGGCTCAGCGGTAACACTAGGAGACATTTCCCGGTAAGAGAGGCTACTAAAGATAAACAACTAGATAGTCAGATCCCACACATACCAAGCATTTCAATCATACACACAATATGCTCGATATGTGCAAATACAACGAAGCATCACAACATGACTCTACGACACAAGTACTTTATTTAAGGCTCAGGGAGCCATACATAACATACACAAAGGTACGGGTCTCACGACCCAACACTCAAGTCATACAGTCATACAAACCAGCAGCGGAAGTACATTGTCTGAGTACAAACAACTAGTAAAATAAAAGAGGCTTGGAAAGCCTAGCTATACTACGTGGTCCTTCACAAGCTCAGGGTCACCACCTGGGCCTTTAGCCTACTCGTTGATGTCAACGTCTACATAGAACCCATCAGAAGGGGTTGCAGCGTCTTCTGTAAAAATGTAGATTATAGCAACATGAGTACAAATGTACTCAGCAAGACTTACATCAGATCCTACATACATGCATATTATCAAGAAGGGTTGGTGGAGTTATTGCAGCAAGCCAGCTTTGACTCTTGGCTAGACTATCCTACGATACTTCAACTTGAAATGGTTTTGCGCACACGAGTCCACTACTCACCAATTCAATACACTACCGAGGATCCGCCTCCGTCTTCCTACGGAAGAGCCATCCTCGGCACTCACACTTATCTTGAGGCTTTTAGTAGTTTCCATTTACTTGTCTATGAACTGTATAGGCAACCAAGTAGTCCTTTACCGCGGACGCGGCTATTCGAATAGATCATGATAACCCTGCAGGGGTGTACTTCTTCATACATGTTTCCACCACTTAGCGTCTGCACACGACATGTGCTCGGCAGACTTCAAGCGAAAGCCGACGTGGGTGTAGACCACGACCTACCTAAACACTTAAGCCTCTAGTCTAGGTTTATCGCCTATCCAGGTTCCATCCGCAGGGAGTCCGGCCGAGGTTTCCCATACGGCCCCGAACGATGTGAACAGGGTTCCCGAGATACCTAACGGGTATTCGGTACACCGTGCCACGTACCTACCGCATCACAGCCCACCCCTACGGTCAGCGCTGTCCACGGCCTCCAGTAGGCTACAAACACCAGAAACTACTTGCAACTCCTGGACGGGGAACTAGGGTGAATAAGAAGCCGAGAGGGTCCATTGGTTTCGGGCCCAATGCATGGTAGTAGCTGATTCTTAAATCACACATACAGATCTCAGTGCTTAAGGTCGGCTTCAATGAAACAACCCACCATGTACTCCTACATGGCCTCTCATCGATACCTTTACCAAATCGTGTTCACCACACCACTCTCATTACCGACATAATCATTTCACTCTAGCCCATCACCCAGATGAACCAGACCTGACACGACTCTAAGCATAGCAGGCATAGCAAGGTAGGAACAACACATACATATGGCTCAATCAACTCCTACACATGCTAGTGGGTTTCATCTAGTTACTGTGGCAATGACAGGTCATGCAGAGGAAATGGGTTCAACTACCGTAGCACACAGCAGTTTGAAACGCGTTGTCTTAATGCAGTAAAAGAGAGCAGGAGCGAGAACATGGGATTGTATCGATATGATCAAATGGTTGGTTGCTTGCCTAATGGTTCGATGCACTGATACGGTTCTTCGTTAGGGTAATCACGGTACTCCTTGGAGGCAGAACCTGTCGCAAAGGACACCGATACACAACCATCACCAAACAATGTGCAACAATATGATGCATGCATGATACATGGCAATATGAGTGTGTTTGGGCTAATGCAACTAAAACCAGAAGGGTTTGAACAAATTTGAATCAAAGATTCAAATTTCAAACTTAAACATGGCCTTTTAAAGTGCTTTTCCTTATTCTGCTTAAAACATCAATTTAACTTGTTTGATCATGCATGAAAGTAGTACAGATGGATAGATTGGATTTTTCTGATCATTTTTCATATATAATTTGTCTGATTTGGAGTTACAGAATAAAAGTTATGAATTTTTGAAGTTTAAATAATATTCTGGAATTTCCTGATTTAAATTAAATCCAGAAATATATATATTGCGCCAGCATGACGTCAGCATGACGTCAGTGGTCAACTGCGGCTGGCTGGGGTCAAACCTGACGTGTGGGGTCCACACGTCAGTGACAGGGGGGTTTAACAGGGTTAGTTTAATTCTAATTAGGAATTAGTGGCGCTGGGGCCCACTGGTCAGTGTCAGGGGGGTAGTTAGTTTAACTAATTCGGTTAGTGCTAATCCTAATTAGCTAACAGGGCTGGGCCCACCTGTCAGGGACACAGGGGGGGTCCTGCCGTGGTCAAGGTGGGTCAAACCCACCGGCGACATGACGCCGGCGAGGCCCGAGACGGCGGCGCGATGCGGAAACGCGCTACAGGGCACGGGCGAGGCCGTGCTTGGGCTCGTTGGAGAGCCCTTGCTCCCGCGCGTCGAACGGTGGTGGTGGCCGTGCCTGAGGTGGCCGGTACCGACGACGGCGAGCTCGCGAGCGGCGGCCGGAGTTCGGCCAACGGCGGGTTAGGCGATGCAGGGCGCTAGGGGAGGCGTTGGTGCGTGCTACGTGCTCCTGGTGAGGTGTGGAGCACGATGGTGTGCTCGGCTTCGAGCTACAACGGCTCCAGCCACGGCGGCGACGAGGCACGGCGGCGGCGAGCTTCGGAGCTCAAGGGGGCGGCAACTACAGGATGCTAGGGACGACGGGGCAAGGGGGAATCGGGTCAGTGGCTCACCGCGGAGCTGCAGGGATGGTTAGCGGGCTCGGGGACGTCCGGTAGCTCTCGATTCGACGGCGACGATCTCCGGTGGCCGAGGAGGGGAACGGCGACGTGGGCGGCGATGCAGGGCTTCTGGAGGGGCTTGGCTTGGTGGGGAGGAAGAGGGGGTCGCGGCGGAGCTCCTGAGCTCAGCGGAGGGGCGAGGGGTGGCCGGTGACGGCTGCTATGGCGAACGGCGGCGATGGTGGTGTTCGGCCGTGAGAGAGAGAGCGAGGGAGAGGAGGGAAGAACCGAGGGAGAGTGAGAGAGAGCAGGGGAGGGCGTGGCGTCGTCCGGGGCATCGAGACGAGGAGGGGAGGGGCAGGCAGGCAGGCGAGCAGGTGGCGTGGCGCGGTGGCGCGCGCGCGCGCCGGCCACACTCCCCTCCCTCTGTCGAGGACGAAGACGACAGAGGAGGGAGGCGGGCTGGGCCGCCTGCTGGCTGGGCCGGCCAGCTGGCTGGGCCGGACAGGGAGGAGCCCAGGTAAGCTCCTCCTTTTATTTATTTTTCTTTTTCTAATTTCTGACATTTGTTTTGATTTAAATAAAATATTAAATCATTTATTTACCTTATGCCAATTTTTGCAGGAGCTAAATATATTATTCCAGAGCTCCTTTATAAATGGCATAATATTTGGACATATATTAATATATATAACTAATATATTTCCAATGCAAATATTTATGCATTAATTCCAAATGCCCAAAATAAATACCTATGAGCTCTTAAAAATATTGGTTTGATTTTTATCTCTGTCCAATATTTCCAGAGAGCAACATGAGCATTTTCTTGGACCTTTTTGGAGAAATTTTTATTTGGATCATTTTCAAAAATGATTCTGAGGGTTTCACAAATCCCCATTTCAAATTAAATGGAATTTTAAACATGATGCACACACTCTGATGCATGACTAGCTAGGGTGTGACAGTGCCCTGCTCGTGCCAGCACGCTGGCGTGCATGCTGGTCTTGAGCGCCCCGAGATCCACCAGCTTGGTCTTGGCCTATCATGCGTATGGCACTGCAAGTGCCATGACGCTGTTGGTCTTGCGCCTCCTGAGAGTGGCGTGGAACATGTACAGTCGTCGAGGTTTGTGCAGCCTTGTTCTTGGACCTGACAGCATCATGAGCTTCCTCATCGACGTCCATTCTTCCGCCGGCGTCCATTCCACCACCCGTTTGCTCCAACGGTGGCGGAAGTGACGTGGACGGAGCGGCTACCGCCGAAGTCTTCTTCTTCGGTGGCATGTTGATGAAGGGAATGAAGATCTAGCTCGTGTGAATGCCGGATCAGGTTCACACAATCTCGACGCCCCCTACCTGGCGCGCCAAAGATGTCGGGGGAAAACTGATCCACGAACACCTATGGG